>NC_046157.1:138801190-138891190 GCF_011064425.1 Rattus rattus | reverse complement strand
ACAAAATGAAATCTCCCTGTAGAGGCTGTGATGTGTCACAGTCTGTCCCACATACCATTTCGTCCACACATCTTGATTTGCAAATTTTCATTGCAAGGAGTCATTGGTCTGGTACGAGGCCTCAGTCTTCTGCTACACCATCAATCCTGGATCCTCACCTGGACTCTTCTCAGATATCCTGTTGTTGCTCTGTGTCATGAGGTCCTACAGTTTTGCAGAACCAGCCCCTTATGCACCCCAGCAGGTCATACATAGGGTAGATGTTGAGGTTGGCCAGCTCAAAGTTCTAGATCCGGGCCTGGGTAGTAGCTGACTTGGTCAGCCCACCAGCTCTACTGTACCAACACCACCGGGGCGAGCTCTTTGGACTGCCTGGGCTAGCTCACCAAATGCAGGCAAGGGGCAGAGTCAGCTCTCCTACTCTCGCAATCCCAAACCAGATCACCCACACCTTACCCCGCAGGGCCAGCTCTACTGTATACCCAGGTGAGGTGCAGGGCCCACTTTCTGGAGCACTATAGCTATCGGGGAGCTGAGCCAACTCTTCCACAGCCTGTGAGGGATGAGACCAGCTCTGCCCAGCTTGTGGACATCAACATGGTTCCAGGCAGCAACTCAGACCAGGTGCACCACATGGCCTTTGGTGGTAATGTGAGACCCTGATACTGTATGGCCATGGACCCAGACATGGTCCTCAGCTGCAGCAGTGCCAGGACCTCACTCTGGCCTCAGGGGGCAGGACACACTGGCTATCTCTCCACCCTCACCGCTACAGTTCTGCCTCCTTTCATAGTGCTTAAACCATTCCATTTCTCTTTCTCTCCCATCTCTCCACTGCCTACTTCCACATTTGTATTGGCCACACTGTGGGCAGGCCACACTGTGGGCAGGCCACACTGTGGGCAGGCGGGTGAGCAGGTAGGCAGGCAGTGAGTGGGTGAGCCTCTGGGTGCCTTCAGTCTGCCTGCCCTGCGGCCTCTATTTTAAAAGGAGGATTTTCTATTTGGATTTCACACAGTGTAGACTTTTCAACTCAGCATCCTTTACTTATGAACACTTCTTTTCCATAGTCAGGCGGAGTTTTCTACACTCTGGTACCTTTCTGTCTTGCCTACAGGTGGAATGCCATCCTTATCTGAACCAGAGCGAGCTCCTGGGTTACTGCAAATCAAAAGACATCGTTCTGGCTGCCTATGGTGCTCTAGGCACCCAGCGATGCAAGGACTGGTAATAAGGATTGTAACCAAAGCTGAACCGTGGTGCTGCACACTTTCAGTCCCAGCACTAGGGACGCTGAGTCAGGGAAATCTCTGAGTTTGAGACCAGGCTGGTCTATAGAGTGAGTTCTAAGACAGCCAGTGCTACCCAGGGAAGCCCTGTCTCAAAAAAAAAAAAAAAAAAAGAGGAAAAAAGAGAAAACAAAAAACAAAAATGATTGAAACTAAATCATACATTAGATACATATAAAATAATTTCAGTTTTACAATTCTGAGGGTTCTTTTTTTTTTTTTAATTAACTCAACAAGCTCAAAAATGGAAGGGAAATGGACATCTGAAAATATCCCAGATGAGGCTAGCCTTCCTGGGGTAGGGGTCATATTTAAGAGTCCTGGGTCCTGGGTCCGGGGTCTAGCGTGAGGCACATCTATTTGTTCTGTAAACCTCCTAATACATCAAGTCATGACCTCAAGCAGTCAACATTTCTTTCTCTTCAGGATTGAGGAGAATGCCCCATATCTCTTGGAAGACCCAACTCTCTGTGCTATGGCGGAAAAGCACAAACTAACTCCGGCCCTAATTTCCCTCCGGTATCTACTACAGCGTGGGATTGTGGTTCTCACCAAGAGTTTCAGTGAGAAGCGGATCAAGGAGAACATGAGGGTAAGGATAGGCTGTGGGCTTCATGGCTACTGAACAGTATCTCCCATGAAGGCCTCTTTGTGAGCTCCCAGTTGAGTATCTTCCCCAGCATTCCCTGGGCATGTGTGCTTCATGTGCACACATGAGCATTTTCTTCTCTACAATAGCATTCTGGGTTCATGGCTGTAGATGATTAAGATTGGTGTGCTCTGTAGCCTTACGCAGACGAAGACCTGCCATTCAATCCCTGAAATGAAGGAACTGTACCATGTGATGTCAGCCCATGTTAAAAACTTACATTCTATGTCCCCTGATGGCTCATAAAGAAGAGTATTCAAACACTGATCCACCCTGTGGGTTGATCTTTATTTTCAAGTAAGAAAATACAGTTACCTGTCCAGTCAGCCAGTTTCAACATCTAAGTTTAAAATAAAATGAAATAAATAAATTGATGCTTTTATTCCATTTCTCCCTCTGTCTCTGTCATAGAGGTGTAGTCTCTCTATGCACTCCATGCTAACCTCAGACTGGCTGTCTTTTGCCTTTAGCCTCCTGAGAGCTGATTACAGGTGTATTCCACACAGCGTAGGACTGGATACTTGGAAACTCTTTTCATGTGTAGGCTTAAAACTGCCATCTGGTCATTGTTTTCATCCTCTAGGGGCCATTGGAAAGAGAAGCCAGGCAAAACTCAAGCAGTGGGGAGACAGATGCCATCCAATGCTGGCATAACTCACTCTGATGGTTTCGTAATGAGTGAAAATCGTTTTGATCCTTAAAGCATTACAAATTTAAACAGCAACATCCTTTTTGAGGCAGCAGCTGAATCTTTAAACAAAGTCTCATTGGCATTTGAGAGCTTTCTGATTACGTAAGAAAGGGTATTTTTCATGTTCTGATCACTCATTGGTTGGATATACAAGGCCAAGGGTATCCATAGAAACGATTGCTCTCTCGGTATTTTAAAGAGTGGTTGTTATATTTCTCTTTCTGGACCTTGCCTGAAATTTGTCCTGTGATCTTTGCATAGGACAGATTTCTTTCTTCTCCAGCCTCTTTTGAGCTCTGATTTTTGCCTGTGGTATCATAATAATGGTTTCAATATATTATACATAGTAATATATCTGCATTCAACTTTCATTTGGAATTCATTAATAGTTTGATTTGATCTTAGCCCAGAGGCTAAGAAGCATTTCATCATTAATTTAAATCCTTTTTCTTGCTATTATCTTATGGAACTATCTTATCCCCACACCATCCAGTCTGATTAGCTTGTGCTTTTCAGATCGGCAAATACATTGTCATACTGAAATCTGTCTCCTTATGTGACAGGTTTTTGAGTTCCAGTTGCCAGCAGAGGACATGGCAGTTATTGATAGGCTGAACAAAAATTACCGATATGCTACTGCTCGTAGGTAAGTAACCTTGGAAAATACATCGCTCAATTCATTTTCTGATGGTGAATTTGATATGGTTCATAAGAGTTGCCTAAATACTGAGTAATGGGGTCAGTGTGAGACGGGAGCCTTCAGGACTCTGGTCCCAAATTCTGCACAGAGATCTGTTACATTAACAGATCTTGGGTGCCTGCAACCAAGGTTAACTTGGATCACCACCCATGGGCTTCCATATTTATTATCCCACAGACTTCCTGTCAGCCACTATTGCTGACTTCATACCAACATGTAAACCACTATATCTGACACCTATATGGTAGATGTGCATTGTGGATTTTATTGTAGCCCATTTATTAGGGTCCAAACATTTAAAATATTTTTATCACTTTATACTTGAGATGTTTTTCAAGTGTGAAGACCTAAAGGCTATGTAATGAGCTTCTTTGACATGGAAGTATATCCCATAATTCTGTCCTTTTCATTTCTAAATTAAATATAATGTTTTATGTGATGGACAGTGAGTTAAAGCTTAATGAATTATAAATTTGAGATTACCAGCACTAAACTATACATACTTACATATATATACACATCTATGTACTTGTGTATCACACCTCCTTTGGGGGTCAAATGACCCTTTCACAGGGTTGCACATCAGATATTTACATTATGACTCCTAACAGTAGCAAAATTATAGTTATAAAGTAGCAACAAAATAATTTTATGGTTGGGAGTCATCACAACGTGAAGAACTGTATTAAAGGGTCACAGCAGTAGGAAGGTTGAGAACCACTGGTCTATACACACAGGCATATATATTTGAATCATATCTGTAGAAATGCTGTACACAAACCAGATTCTGTTTGCACTGAAGGTTTGGAGTAGGAGAGGGTGAGCTACTGCTTCAGGAAACTGGTGATGTAGTTTATGGAAGGATTATGTTTGCACATTTGAATGCCCACATTCCATTACCTTCCAAGCAGGGCAACGAAAGTGAGATGATTTTGTTATGACTAACAAACATTTACTATGCAGTCACTTTGTGGCAATAAGGCAGATTATATAGGTAGTAAATGAAAACCTTCTGTTGTAATAATGGTCAGGGGAGTCATTCGTTCTACACGCTGAGCCTGTACTAGACATCTCTTCACCATTTCAGTACTTCTGCTCACCCCAATTATCCCTTTTGGGATGAATATTAACATGGAAGCCTTTGCCATGTCAACCCGAAGGGAGCAATGGAGGAGATGCTGCGGATGCTGATCCACATCACCTCTGGTCAATGTTGACATCACCGTCAACCCACACTGAGCTGGCCTGAGAGGGGTGAGCATGGTGTTTTGGTGATACTTTGAAGACAATAAAGTTTTATTTTATGAGGCACATGTGACCACCACTGCTGTCTTTTCTCTGCGTGGCTTGTTTCCATCTGAGTCACTGAAGAAAACTAAAATTTTGAATGTTGACAGGGAAGGATGTGAACAGCCAGCTTGGAAGGATTAGCGGTTGGGAGTGTGGAGTTGAGGAGAGGGGACTTGAACAATCCTCTGTTTGAGATACATATGTGGACATGTTGATAGGCTTACCCTATAGACAAAGAGAACTTCCCTCCTGTGATGGTTTGCATATGCTTGGACCAGGGAGTAGCACTATTAGAAGGTGTGGCCTTGTTGGAGGAAGTGTGTCACTGTGGGGGTGCATTATTATCGAGGCAGGCATGGTGCAGGAGGAACTGAGTGCTACATCTTCACCCGAAGGAAGCCAGGAACAGACGCAGAATCCTAGGAGGAGCTAGGAGGAGGGTCTCCAAGCCCACCCCCACGGACAGGCTGAAAACTAAATCAGCTGACAGGTGAAAAACTGCTGAATATTTTATTCTGTATCCAACTTGCTTAGTTTTAGAAATAGACTTGAACTTGATATGCATTATCCTTTCAAAAATTTTTATTGATGATGATGATGATTATTATTATTATCATTATTATTGTGTCTGATGGACGTTAATTGTGGGGACATGCGTGCAACAGGGCACATGGCAGGCAGAGGACAACTCAGTTGTGGGGGTCTCTCCTGCCGTGTGTCCTGGGGACTGAAGTCTGGTCATCAGGTTTGTGTGACAAACTCTTTTTCCCAGCTGAGCCATCTTGCCAGCTCTCTTTCAAATATAACAACAGGTATATACATACATATAAGACACAAAGTAATCTCAAATTCATTATTCGGGATGCACTATTTAAGTGGTAAATAACAGATTTAAGACAAAGTCTTCAAACTCAAACCATTTGAAAACAGTGCATAAACACAGCAGGACACTTTCAAAAGCCATTAGCCTTTTGTAGTCTCTTTTACAAAAGCACACATTTTGAATAGATCTGGGAGGATAAAGTTTATCATCGAGTTTTGAGGCTCTAAACCTTTATTTTAGATGTCCTTTCGGCAAAGCACAAGACAGGGTCATGAGTAGTGGTCTTTTAAAGGTTGTTAAGGACATGGTTACTTTTCTTTTTATTTATTTAATGTACATGAGTGCACTGTAGCTGTCTTCAGACTCACCAGAAGAGGGCATCAGATCCCATTACAGATGGTTGTGAGCCACCATGTGGTTGCTGGGAATTGAACGAAAGACCTCAGGAAGAGCAGTCAGTGTTCTTAACTACTGAGCCATCCCTCCAACCCTGGACATAGGTATTTTTAACACAAGCTTCCAAACACCCTTCTTATGGCATGTTTTATCATGGCCCAGAGAAGTGGTTCTCAATGGGTGAGTCGCTACCCCTTTGAGGTCACAGACCAAATATAGTGCCTATCATATTTACATTATGGTTTATAGCAAACCTACAGTGATGAATTAGCAATGAAAAAATGTTATGGTTGGGGATCACACACTATGAGGAACTGTATCAAGGGGTCGCAGTGCTAGGAAGGTGGAGAACCACAGTCCCAGAGGCTTTCTGAAGCCGCCGCCCTCAGGAGACACATAACTACCCAACCTGCTCATCCCATATGTCTTAGTCAGGATTTCTATTCCTGCACAAATATTGTGACCAAGAAGCAAGTTGGGGAGGAAAGGGTTTATTCAGCTTACACTTCCACATTGCTGTTTCATCACCCAAGGAAGTCAGGACTGGAACTCAAGCAGGTCAGGAAGCAGGAGCTGATGCAGAGGCCATGGATGGATGATACTTACTGGCTTGCTTCCCCTGGCCTGCTTAACTTGCTCTCTTATAAAACACAAGACTACCAGCCCAGGGATGGCACCACCCACAATGGGCTGGGTCCTCCCGCCTTGATCACTAGTTGAGAAAATGCCTTACAGCTGGGTCTCATGGAGGCATTTCCTCAAGGAAGGCTCCTTTCTCTGTGATAACTCCAGCTTGTGTCAAGTTGACACAAAACCCAGCCAGTACACCATATCACATCCACATATCTGTAGAATCCCTTCCTTAAGTTAGAGGAGGCTTTCCTTTCACCTGTCCTGGAATCTTGGGTTGGCTTGTAAATCTGCTAACTCCCCAAGTGACCACAGATGTAATTGTGGGTTTAAATACCATCTATGGGCTGAGAAACCCTAGATCAGGATCCGTCGTACAGCTTCCCCTAAACACTCTAGGCAGGAAGCCAGGTGATTCTCCATAGCCTTGCTTCCATTTCAGCGACATCTGGAACTTGGTGTTTCTCAAAACAAGCTCCCTTGTATCTCCTACCACCTGCTGAATATCTCCTGTCACGGCATTCGTAGACTTTATGAATGACATTCAGTCATTTTGCCCAAGAGATTTTAGCGTTTTATATCTCTACATTTTACTTGTACTCAAGAGATCTGAGTAAAAAAAACGAAATTTATAATATGTCAGAGCTCTTTGCAGCTGACTTAGATACATCACAGACACACAAAATCTGAGGTAAAGCAGCTACAGTTGGAATGTTATCAAAACTTTCACTTTGATAATAACTCAAATACCTAGGAATAAATTTAACACCGATTACAGAGCTTCCACAGAGAAAAATAATAAGATATTGAAGACAAAATCTAAGACTTGAACAAGTAGAAGAAAATGCTTTCTATTCCTGTAATAGGGCAGATGACGTACCGAAATACAAATTTACTTGAAGTAATGTATACTTTCATACAGTACATTTTATATTCTAGAAGTCTTTTTAATTGGATACAATTTTCATCAGATGTATATGAAGCATTAATGAATAACAGAAAATTTACAAAAATACAATCTTATTTCACTGGTGATGACCATTCTCAGTTCAGAGGACTTGTCTGAGTTGAGATGAATACCTGAAGCCAGGGTGTTTAAGTTGCTTTTGGATATATCCGTTGTATCTACAGCAAGCATGTCTTTATGAAATTAAAGGACCCAAAGTTTTTCCACAAATCAGAATGACTGAGAACATTAGAGCGTTTATTACACAGACACAGTTCCCTGAGAGCACTGTTGGAGGAAGCACAGGCGAGCCACTAGGTGGCGCTAGAAACCTCACATTGTAAGCAAGCATCAACACTGGTTTCCCACTAGAGGGAAACAAGTGACCTTAAGACTTACTAGCTGTGGGTGAATATGTTACACTTGGAAAATTCATGCTCACTCTGTTTCTCACAGGGTGTAATCTGGAGCTGTCTAAACTTTCCAGATATTTCTGGGCAATTTGGAGTTTACATGAAAAAAATGAGTGACGTCACAGCTCTGCTACATAGAGATTAACATCGTGGTTAATATAGCCCACCATGATTGGTATACCTGGGAAACGAATAAAGACGAGGAGAGCTGATGGCTGAGACCTGTGTTAGGACACATTTCCATCACATTTAAATGAACCGTAGTAAACATATATTATAAAGATACTAACAATAATGCCTTCAGTCAGAGAGCTAGAGGCCCCAGTTTGGTGGGCAGGAATCACGGAACAAATCCATCACATCTGGGGAAGTGCCCAGGTTAACATGACATTGGGACCGCACATTAAGGTACACTCATAGGAAGGCTTTTTAAACAATCTTTGATTAGGTAGTGATGTTGTTTGTGCCTTTTATGGTATTATGCTCCGCAGTGCAGGCTTAGATCTTTCAAAACCCTACTTTTAATAAGGGATCTCAAATGTTTCTACCCCCTTCCAGCCAACCATCCAAACACAGGGGAGAGAGGATGGTAACTAGGACAAGGAGTGTGGACTGTTTAGGAGTGGTTTTTGGGGACAATTCCAACTCTGTGGTCAGGGCATTAGCACTCCAATTCTGTAGTGACAGGATGCCAAACATGGAGCAGCAGCAGTGACACAATCTATCAGAAACAGCCAGGCCTCCACCAAGTCAGCACAAATCGGTGGGAGTGGCCAGGACCAGCTGGGACACCAGAAGTTCTTTGCCATGCCTCTCTCAACAAAGTAAAGATCAACAGAGACATGAGACCAACGAAGTGTTACAAGGCTAACTCTGCAAGCACACTGTCTGGTGAGTCCTATTTACACTCTCTGAACATCACACGTCCTCTTGCCTCAGCAAAATACCATGTGAGACTGCATCACATGACATGATCGGAAACTTCTTCTTCAGGGCTCTGCAAATGTCAAGAGGAGATAGCTAGAGTCTTTCCTCAGAGGCTAACGGAGGAGTCTGAGTCATAACTGATATCAAATGTGTTGGGAACAAGCTAGAGGAACTTACTCTAAGAACTATTATTTTGTTTTCAGACTCCATTTAATCATAGGAGAAACTGAACTCAAGATCTCAGGCCCTGGGGGGGTTGGGGGCTTCCCAATAGCTGACCAACTTCTGTTGTAAGGAAACAGTTGTCTGAGTCCAGACATCTCGAGGACAATGGCTCCATCTTGCTGACAGGGTCAAACAAGTTCATGTTTCCAGTCCTAGGGACCAACTTCTCTCCTGATTAATGGAAACTCCCCTGCTCAGCCCCTCATGTCATTATATGATTGGACAATGCTATAGCCCACCCCACTCTCCCATTGCTCTGTAGTATTACCTTTTAGTTCTTTTTTTTTTTTTTTTTTTTCGGAGCTGGGGACCGAACCCAGGGCCTTGCGCTTCCTAGGCAAGCGCTCTACCACTGAGCTAAATCCCCAACCCCTAGTATTACCTTTTAAATATGCTGTACAGTGTCCTTTCAGGATCGTAGTCCATCTCCTGAGTCTGTTCTGCGGCCCTGATCGATCAGTACCGGCTTGATGACAATAAATTTCTGTCATCTGCATTGACCTGGTGTTTGAGTTATATTGGACATATGTTGGATTTAAGAAGACCCCACAATGAAATATAGTTAACGTGAAGTGTTGTGGGGACACAGGACAGGAAACAGGTGGATTCACCCTGGTTAGGTAAGAATTCTGGGAGGGAGACTTTCTATTTCACTATAAAATAACATTTGAGGTGTTTCATAAACTATGCATGAGAATCTAACAATAGAACAGAAGGACATTGATGCTGGCAACACAAGGCTGAGTGTGGTCCATTGTGGGCAATGTGGCTGTCAGCAGAAAGGGGCAGGTGGAGGCAACAAGCAGGGAGGACACTAGAAAGGTAGGTCAGAACCCAGCGCCAAGAACCTTCAGATAATGAGGACCCATGGAAGGCTTCTAGCTGTCTCAGTACACTCGGACCTGTGCCTCCTTAGAGACAAAGAACTAAAGAGGAGGAAGGAATGAAGCTGGAGATTCAGGGAGCCGGAGAGCATTTGCAGAGAGTGAAGCCAATACCAGTGGCACTTGCCCGATTAAATCCGGGGCAGCTGGCTCTAACTCCTGCCTCACATTCTCAGGAAATGGGATGTAGGGTAGCCCGTCTTCTCACATGTGTGAATAAATGAAACTACATTCGGTTGCTACCTGCAGCTCTTGCTCCTTCCCGAATGCTTCTAAACTACCACACAGGGCAAGCAAAACTTCCTTGGCTAAATTTCTGCATGATTAGAAATAAAAGAGAAATCTAAAATCTATCCCAGAGGCTGGAGGGATGGCTCAGAGGTTAAAAGATTGGCTGCTCTTCTAGAGGACTCGAATCTGACCCACAGCACACAAGTGGAGATTCACAACCATCTGCAACTCTAGCCCCAGGGTCTGATGCTCTCTCTGACCCCTGCAGGCACCAAGCACAAAATGGTACACAGATCATACGTGCAGAGCAGATATCCAAATACATTAAATAAAAAAAATTAAATAGTAAATAGAAATCAAATAAAATCCACAACACATAGTTTGGAAATTACTGATTTCCCACCAATCAACCAGCAGGCTGGAAGCAAGTTAAACTAACTTCTCTGAGGCCCTTTATACAAGATGGCTGACACAGCCACTACGTATGTCTACTGTATACCACAGGCCTTGGAGACAGTAAGTATTCCATACATGTAGGCTTCTTTTGCTGCTGCCATAGCTTCTGTAGTATCTTCTATGGTGTCCTATTGGCCAGTCAGTGTGGTATTCTCCATTTCATAAGTTGGAATTGAACTTTCTTTAGTTTCAATGAACTACAAATGACCACTTTCATTTTTTTTAAAGAATGCAATTCTGCAGTTTTTTTGTTTCCATCATAATAAGAACAAAAATTATTGGTCCTTCTCCCTGGGAACCAAACAGATAATGAAGGCTTGATCTGATCTGGGTATAAAGTGGTCCCCAAATGGCTCACTATGGGAGAGTTGACCACCAGTTGGTGATGCTGTTAGAGACAATCTGGGGCTTCATAAAAGGTAGGCCTACCTGGAGAAGCTAAGTGTCTGGGCTGGAGGTAGGGCTACATATTGTTTGGGGTTGACCTTCCTGTCTGCCCCCAGGGTGGGAGGCCCACTCCTCTACCCACTTTTCCTACCACCAAAGACTGAAACTTCTCAGTTCACGGGCTAAACTGAACCTCACTCCTTTGAGTTGTTTACGTCAGAGATTTTTGTCATAACAGATGTACAGGACATCGAATTCAGAAGCTCTTTTTCCTAATAACACATGCTAATTTTTTAATGAAGCTTTTACATTCTTGCATGTCTGTTCAAGTCTTTCCTTTTGTAATTTTGAATTATGTCTAAGTACGTGTGTCTGGATAGGGGTATGTGTACAGGAGTGCAGGTGTCCATGGGGCTGAGGTATCTGATCCCCCTCAAGGAGACACAGGCTGTTGAGAGGAACCTAACACGGAGGCTGAAAACTGAGCTCAGGTTCCCAGCTATTTAAACCCTGAACCACTTCTGCAGCTCACTTTTTAAATTACAACTTTATTTATTATTTTTGTTGTGCTTATGTATGTGTACACACCTGTACAGGGCACAGCACACACAGGTACAAGCTTCAGGAGTCAGTTCTCTCCCTCTACCGTGTGAGTCTCAGGGAATCAAATTCTGGTCATCAGTCTTGACAGCAGGGACCTTGACCTGCTGAGCCATCTCCCCAGCCTTTTTCTCCAATGCTTGAAGCCTCGAAAATACATTTTCAACTTCGAAAGTTTTCTAGTTTACATTTTGAGCAAGAATGAAATTTTGATGGCATTTTCAACCACCTAAAGAAAAGTTAAAACTAAAGACAAAGTCGAGCGCTTAAATTAGAAACCTAAATGTAAAATACCTCTGTAGCTAAAGACGCGGTTTGGATGTTTTACACTCATTCTTCTAGTGCCTTGGATTTGCTTTTGGTTAGAAGGCGCTGGGTAGAACATACAACCATCGCAAAGCTCGGCCCTGCCTAGTGTGTACATTTGTTACACAGAAAATGTCTTCGGCCAGACTCGCAACTTCAAATGACCAATCAGGGTCCAGCAAGGGCTGCCTCCATTTCCAGGTTCTCTTGAGGATGAAGCAGGAAAATGGTTTGAGCAACACGGTGAGAGCCTAACACTTAATAAGAACGACAAGAAAGAAAAGCTCACAAAAGCTTAAACAGGAAGAGAATTTATTGTTCTACATGAGTTAAAAGCTCCGTGCACAGCTGGATACCAGGTTGAAGTGGAAGCTGACGGTTTCCTTGGAAAGTCGGTTGCGTCGGACGGTGTTTTGCTGGCGCAGACGCGTGAAGGAGTGTTCTCCTGGAGTGGACACGGGTGAAAGGATGTCTTGCTAAAGCGAGCACGTGAAAGCATAGGTGACGAAGGATTTTCCTCTAACGACACACATGTCGTGGTTCACCTTACCATCCCTTGCTGACTGTTTGTTTTGACTCCATAGAGAAAAACTCACCAAAAGAAAAAAAAACCTTCTGCTGGTGTTCTAACGGCTTCTTGCTGCTTCCTCAGACTCAGGCTGATTAGCAGAATGATACCAGCTGACAGAGACTCACATGCTAAAGCAAGACCCATGCTGAGGCAAGACCTGTGGAGGACACATGATGTTTGAAGGGAGTATCACTAGAACTCAACCGACAGTGGGAAGGGGGGCTGGATTGCATAGCCAGCTTTGCAATACATTGTTGGTCTCATGTCTTAGCTGATCATTTAAAGAGGCACAGCAAAGAACTTCTCCTTGCGTAATCGTTCCTGCTGACTCAGGCCGATTCAGCTGAGGCCTGGCTGTCCCTGCTAGGACGTGCCACTGCTGCTGATTCGTGTTTGCTATCCCTACACTACCGAACAGGACTGCTGGTGTATTTATGAAATGTTTGCGAGTGGATTGAGCTGCCGTTGCTGATTCCTGTGAACTGAACTGCTGATGTCCTGACAACACGGATTGCATTTGCTCCAAAGAACAATATCTAAACATCTATTTCCCCTGTATCCCAATAGCCTTTCTTTCCCACTGCCTCTGGTAGGCAATGGGCTAGAAGGGAAGTTAAAGCATTTAAGAACCCATATTAAAAGTAGGACTTGGGAAAAACTGAATCCTATACCGCGCCCCATGAGATAACCAGGCGCTGGTTTCTGTGGGCTGCTGCTTTCCCATGTTAGCACCACTTGCAGAATCAGACCCTGTTCAAGGAGAGGCTATCACCATTATTTGAAGTATTAGATGGTTAACAAAGTATCCTTTCTGGGTATGTCTGTGAGGGCACAGTTAAGGTCCAAGAGTCTCTGAAGGAAGACCCCAGGCTCAAATAGTATGCAAAAGCAAAGAACGTTTATTTTTCAGAAATTACCAACCATTCATCAAAGTGGCAATAACCTGAGGAGTTCTCAGGCCACCTTTTATGCAGGTCTAGGTGAATTTTCTAGAAGGGTTAGGTAACCTCTGATATGATTGGTAGGAGCAAAGCAGTGACATTAGTACAATTTTGACTGCCTACTATGTTAGTTTCATTCTCTCTGGTGAGACCTTGAAGAATTTCAGAGACCAGCTCAGCTCTAGTCTCATTATCTCCTCCCGACAGATGACGAGAGGATTGCCTCCGCTCTGGAGCTATCCTCCCTAGTGCTGGGTCATTGATTAAAAACCCATTGTCAGTGGCTGTCTCTGAGGAGCCCAGTTTGCTTCCTGGGAAATTGAAATGTTCCCACTTTTAAGGTTTTCATTTCTCAGTGGACCTCTCGGTACTACCCAAAGAGACCATCTGAATTAGTGGGCTGAGTCAGAAGATTGCTCTTCCCAGAGAGGACAGGCACTGTCAAGTCCACAGGGTACCTGAAGAGAATGATGTAGGATAGATGAAATCTCCTCTCCCTCCCCCCCTCCCTCTCCTCTCCCTCTCCTCCCCTCCCCCCTCCCCCCCCCTCCCTCTCCCTCTCCCTCCCCCCCCCCCTCTCCCCTCCCTCCCCCTCCCCTCCTCTCCCTCTCTCTACCCCTCTCTCCCTCCTCCCCCTCCCCCCTCCCTCCCCCTCCCTCTCCCTGTCATGCATATACTCTCTGCATATGGGGATCATCTCTTATCCTTAGGCATAAAAAACTCCAGGTTCTCTAGCCTTCAGACTCCAAGACTCACGCCAGCAGTCTCCCAGATCATCAGGTCTGCAGACTTGAATTAGGCCATGCTGTTGGAATTTCTGTTAGGGGTTATGCATAGTTTTAGTTTATGATACATTCATGTACTTGGAACAGAGCCGAATCCAGAGAAGGCGCTCACTGGTGCTTGGATGGACGGATGGATGGATGGATGGATGGATGGATGGATGGATGGATGGATGGATGGATGGATGGATGGGTGGATGGATGGATGGATGGATGGATGGATGGATGGATGGATACATGCATACATGAATGGATGGATGTATTGGTGGGTGGATGGATGGGTGAATGGGTAGGCAGATGGATAAGTAAATAGGTAGATGAAGGAGGTCATGAAATCCTAACAAAGGAACAAGGTACATCATCCTGTTATGCTCAAGGATCATCAAGAAGCATATTACCAGTAGAACCATCTTAGTTAGGGTTTTATTTGCTATGAAGAGATACCCTGACCAAGGCTACTCTTTTTTTTAATTGGATATTTAATTTACATTTCAAATGTTAATCCTTTTCCTGGTTTCCCATCCATAAATTCCCATCCCATGACCCCTTGCCCTTCTTCAATGAGGGTGTTCCACCACCCACCAACCCCTTCCCACCTCCCCCACCCTGACATTCCCTTACAGTGGGGAGGTTGAGCCTTGGTAGGACCAATGGTTTCTCAAATTGGAGCCTAACAAGGCCATCTTCTGCTACATATGCAGCTGGAGCCATGGTTCTCTCCATTTGTACACTTTAAATAGTGGTTTAGTTTCTAGAAGCTCTGGTTGATTGGTATTGTTGTTCTTATGGGGTTGAAAAACCCCTTCAGCTCCTTCAATCCTTTCTTTAACTCCTCCAAAGGGGACACCATTCTCAGGTCAATGGTTGGCTGCAAGCATCCACCTCTCTATTTGTAATGCTCTGGCAGAGCCTCTCAGGGAGACACCTATATCAGGCTCCTGTTAGCATGCATTTCTTGGCATCCACAATACTGTCTGGGTTTTTGGCTATATATGGGATAGATCCCCAGGTTGGGCAGTATTAGATAGCCTTTTCTTCAGTCCCTGTTCCACTCTTTGTGCCTGTATTTCCTGCTGTGAGTATTTTGTTCTCCCTTCTAAGAAGTACTGAAGCATCCACTTTGGTCTTCCTTCTTGAGCTTCATGTGGTCTGTGGATTGTATCTTGGGTAATTCGAGAGTTTGGGCTAATATCCACTTATCAGTGAGTGCATACCATGTGTGTTGTTTTGTGATTGGGTCACCTCACTCAGGGTGATATTTTCTAGTTCCATCCATTTGCCTAAGAATTTCATGAACTCATTGTTTTTGATAGCTGAGTAGTACTCCATTGTGTAGATGTACCATATTTTCTGTATCCGTTTCTCTGTTGAAGGACATCTTGGGTCTCTCCATCTTCTGGCTATTATAAATAAGGCTGCTATAAACATAGTGGAGCATGTGTCCTTGTTGTATGTTGGGGCATCTTTTGGGTATATGCCCAAGAGAGGTATAGCTGGGTCCTCAGGTAGTTCAATGTCCAATTTTCTGAGGAACTGCTAGGCTGATTTCCAGAGTGATTGTACCAGCTTGCAATCCCACCAACAATGGAGGAGTGTTCCTCTTTCTCCACATCCTTGCCAGCATCTGCTGTCACCTGAGTTTTTGATCTTAGCCATTCTGATTGGTGTGAGGTAGAATCTCAGAGTTGTATTGATTTGCATTTCTTTGATGACTAAGGATGTTGAACATTTTTAGGTGTTTCTCGGCCATTCAATATTTCTCAGTTGAGAATTCTTTGTTTAGCTCTGTAGCCCATTTTGTAAAAGGGTTATTTAATTCTTTGGAGTCTAACTTCTTGAGTTCTTTGTATATATTGGATATTAGCCTTCTATCAGATGTAGGATTGAGAAAGATCTTTTCTCAATCTGTTGGTTGCCCTTTTGTCCTAACCACAGTGTCCTTTGCCTTACAAAAGCTTTGCGATTTTATGAGGTCACACTTATCAATTCTTGATCTTAGAGCATAAGCCATTGGTGTTTTGTTCAGGAAAATTTCCCCAGTGTCCATGTGATCAAGACTCTTCCCCACTTTTTCTTCTACTAGTTTGAATATATCTGATTTTATGTGGAGGTCTTTGATCCACTTGGACTTGAGTTTTGTACAGGGTGATAAGAATGGGTCAATTTGCATTCTTCTACATGCTAACTTACAGTTGAACCAGCACCATTTGTTGAAAATGCTCTTTTTTCCACTGGATAGTTTTAGCACCTTTGTCAAAAGTCAAATGACCATAGATGTATGGGTTCATTTCTGGGTCTTCAATTCTAGTCCAATGATCTACTTCCTGTCTCTGTACCAATACAATACAGTTTTTATCACTATTGCTCTGTAATACTGCTTGAAGTTAGGGATGGTGATTCCCCCAGAAGTTCTTTTATTGTTGAGAATAGTTTCCGCTATCCTGGGTTTTTTGTTATTCCAAATGAATTTGCAAATTGTTCTTTCTATCTGTATGAAGAATTGAGTTGGAATTTTGATGGGGATTGCATTGAATCTGTAGATTGCTTTTGGCAAAATGGCCATTTTTACTATATTAATCCTGCCAATTCATGAGCATGGGAGTTCTTTCCATATTCTGAGATCTTCTTCAATTTCTTTTTTCAGAGACTTGAAGTTCTTGTCATACAGATCTTTCACTTGCTCACCAAGGTATTTTTATATTATTTGTGGCTATTGTGAAGGATGACATTTTCCTAATTTCTTTCTCAGCCTGTTTATCCTTTGAGTAGAGCAAGGCTACTGATTTCTTTGAGTTAATTTTATATACAGCAACTTGGCTAAAGTTGTTTATCAGCTGTAGGAATTCTCTGGTGTAATTTTTGGGGTCACTTAAGTATACTATTATATCTTCTGCAAATAGTGATATTTTTACTTCTTCCTTTCCAATTTTTCCCCCTTTTTGTTGTCTAATTGCTCTGGCTATGACTTCAAGTATTAAATTCAATAGGTAGGGAGAGAATGGGTAGCCTTGTAAGTCCCTGATTTTAGTGGGATTACCTCAGGTTTCTCTCCATTTAGTTTGATGTTGGCTACTGGTTTGCTGTATACTGTTTGTACTACGTTTAGGTATGGGCCTTGAATTCCTGATCTTTCCAAGACTTTTAACATGAAGGAGTCTTGAATTTTGTCAAATGCTTTCTCAGCATCTAATGAGATGATCATGTGTTTTTTTTTTCTTTGAGTTTGTTAATTTAGTGGATTACATACATGGATTTCCATATATTGAGCCATCCCTGCATCCCTGGGATGAAGCTTACTTGATCATGATGGATGATCATTTTGATGTGTTCTTGGATTTGGTCTGTGAGAAGTTTATTGAGTATTTTTGCATCAATATTCATAAAGGAAATTGATCTGAAGTTTTCTTTCATTGTTGGTCTTTGTGTGATTTAGGTATAAGCATAATTGTGCTTTCATAGAAGGAATTGGGTAGTATTTCTTCTGTTTCTATTTTGCAGAATAGTTTGAACAGTATTGCTATTGGGTCTTCAATGAAGGTCTGACAGAATTCTGCAGTAAATTCATCTGGTCCTGGGCCTTTTTTTTTTTTTGGTTGGGAGACTTTTTTTTTTTTTTTTTTTTTTTTGGTTCTTTTTTTTTGAGCTGGGGATCGAACCCAGGGCCTTGCGCTTCCTAGGCAAGCGCCTACCACTGAGCTAAATCCCCCAACCCTGGTTGGGAGACTTTAATGACTGCTTCTATTTCTTTAGGAGTTATGGGACAGTTTAGATGATTTATCTGATACTGATTTAACTTTTGTACCTGGTATCTGTCTAGAAAATTGTCCATTTCATCTAGATTTTCCAGTTTTGGTGAATATAGGCTTTTGCAGCAGGATCTCATGACTTTTTGAATTTCCTCAGATTCTTTTGTTTTGTCTCCCTTTTCATTTCTGATTTTGTTAATTTGGACATACTCTCTGTGCTCTATGGTTAGTCTGCTAAGAGTTTATCTATCATGTTGATTTTCTCAAAGAACCAGCTCCTGGTTTTGCTGATTCTTTGTATAGTTCTTTTTGTTTCTACTTGGTTGATTTCAGTCCTGAGTTTGATTATTTCCTGCCTTCTACTCCTCTTTGGTGTATTTGCTTCTTTTTGTTCTAGAGATTTTAAGTGTGCTAATCTATGCTCTCTCCAGTTTCTTTTTGGAGGCACTCAGAGCTATGAGTTTTCCTCTTAGCACTGCTTTCATTGTGTTCCATACTTTTGGGTATGTTGTGCCTTCATTTTCATTAAATTCTAAAAAGTCTTTAATTTCTTTTTCTATTTCTCCCTTGACCAAGTTATCTTTGAGTAGAGTGTTTTTTCAGCTTCCATGTATATGTGGGCTTTCTGTTGTTTTTGTTGTTATTAAGGCCAGCCTTAGTCCATGGTGATCTGATAGGATGCATGAGATTATTTCAATTTTCTTGTATCTGTTGAGGTCTGTTTTGTGACTGATTACATGGTCAATTTTGGAGAAGGTACCATGAGGTGCTGAGAAGAAGGTATATTCTTTTGTTTTAGGATGAAATGTTCTATAGATACCTGCTAAATCCATTTGGTTCATAGCTTCTGTTAGTTTCTCTGTTCTCTGTTTAGTTTCTGTTTACATGATCTGTCCATTGATGAGATTGGGGTGTTGTGTGATGTGCAACGTGTGCTTTGAACTTTAGTAAGGTTTCTTTTATGAATGTAGGTGCCCTTGCATTTGGAGCATAGATATTCAGGATTGAGAGTTCATATTGGATATTTCCTTTGATGAATATGAAGTGTCCTTCCTTATCTTTTTTTATAACCTCCTATACCTTTTTTTTATAAAAAGTTGATTTTATTCAATATTAGAATGGCTACTCCAGTTTATTTCTTCAGACCATTTGCTTGGAAAATTGTTTTCCAGCCTTTCACTCTGAGGTAGTGTCTGTCTTTGTCACTGATGTGTGTTTCCTGTATGCAGCAAAATGCTGGGTCCTCTTTACGTATCTAGTCTCTTACTCTATGCTTTTTTATTGGGGAATTGAGTCCATTGATGTTGAGAGATATTAGGGACCAATGATTATTGTTTCCTGTTATTTTTGTTGATAGAAGTGGAATTGTGTTTGTGTGGCTCTCTTCTCTTGCGTTAGTTGAAAGAAGGCTACTTTTTTGCCCTTACTAGGGTGTAGTTTCCCTCCTTGTGTTGGAGATTTCCATCTATTATCCTTTGTAGAGCTGGATTTGTGGAAAGATATTGTGTAAATTTGGTTTTGTCATGGAATATCTTGGTTTCTCTACCTATGTTAATTGGGAGTTTTACTGGATACAGTAACCTGGGCTGGCTTTTGTGTTCTCTTAGGGTCTGTATGACATCTGCCCAGGATCTTCTGGCTTTCATAGTCTCTGGTGAGAAGTCTGGTGTAATTCTTATAGGTCTGCCTTTATATATTACTTTACTTTTTTCCCTTACTGCTTTTAATATTCTTTCTTTGTTTTGTGCATTTTGTGTTTTGACTATTATGTGACAGGAGGAATTTCTTTTCTTGTAAATCTATTTGGAGTTCTATGGGCTTCTTGTATGTTTATGGGACTCTCTTTCATTAGGTTAGGGAAGTTTAGGGAAGTTTTCTTCTATAATTTTGTTGAAGATGTTTACTGGCCCTGTAAGTTGGGAATCTTTGCTCTCTTCTATACCTATTATCCTCAGATTTGTTCTTCTCATTGTGTCCTGGATTTCCTGGATATTTTTGGTTAGGAGCTTTTTGTGTTTAACATTTTCTTTGATAATTGTTTCAATGTTTTCTATGGTATTTTCTGACCCTGAGATTTTCTCTTCTCTTTTGTATTCTGTTGGTAATGCTTGCATCTATGACTCTGATCTCTTTCCTAGGTTTTCTACCACTAGGCTTATCTCCCTTTGTGATTTCTTTATTGTTTCTATTTCCATCCTTAGATCCTGGATGGTTTTGTTCAATTCCTTGACCTGTTTGGTTGTGTTTTCCTGTAATTCTTTAAGGGATTTTTGTGTTTCCTCTTTAAGGGCTTCTACCTGTTTACCTGTGTTGTCCTGTATTTCTTTAAGGGAGTTATTTGTATCCTTTTTAAAGACCTCTAACATCATCACGAGTTGTGATTTTAAATTAAAATCTTGCTTTTCCAGTGTGTTGGAATATCCAGGGCTTGCTATGACAGGGGAACTGGGTTATGATGATGATGAAACCAAGTGTCCTTGGTTTCTGTTGCTTAGGTTCTTGCCCTTGCCTCTTGCCATCTGTTTATCTCTGGTATTAGGTGGCCTTGCTGTCTCTGACAGTGGCTTGACCCTCCTGTAAGCCTTCGTGTCAGCAGTCCCAGGAGACCGACTTTTTCCCAGTGGTATCTGGGTACAGAGAGCTGTGTCACAGGGTCAGTTCTGGGTTCAGGCAGATACTGGAAGGATCCTATCCCAGACTGTTCCTTGGTTGCTGTGTCCTGAGGACTCCAGGCAGGTCCCTAGGAGCAGAAGTGGTTTTATCTCTGCTCTCAGGTATGTCAGTGCTTCTGGAGACCAGCTTTCAGCTCCAGGCACAGGCAGAAACCAGAAGGATCCTGTTCCAGACTGCTCCTAGGTTCCTGTGTCAAGAGGGCTCCATGTGTGTTCCTTCAGCCAGGAATGTGAGCAGAAGTGGTGGTCTCCCATGTGCTCTCAGGATTGACCACACTCCTGAGAGTCTCGCTCTTTCCCCAAGGATCTTGGAACAGACAGATATGGCACTGGGTCAGCTTCAGGTGCAGGCGGAAACCACCCATGGCAACTCTTATAAAGAAAAACATTTTGGGGGGCTAGCTTACAGTTTCAGAGGTTTAGTCCATTATCATCATGGTGGGAAACATGCCAACATCCAGGGAAACATGGTGCTGGAAAAAGAGCTGAGAATTCTACATCTTGATCCACAAGCAGCAGAAGATAACTGTGTTCCACACTGGGTGTAGCTTGAACATAGACCTCAACCCAGCCCCCACAGTGGCACATTTCCTCCAAGACCACACCTACTCCAACAAGGCCATACCACTTTGTAATGGGCCCAACATTAAAACACATGAGTCTATGGGGTGGGGACAAATCTATTCAAACCACCACAGGAACATAGTTAAGAATTAGAAGAAAATGAAGCTAAACAAATAAGGGGGAGACATCACTTGAAGCAGATGCGTACACACACTTCTGTTCTGAATACAGCAAAGAACTAGAACTACTGCCTTCAGTTTAAGAAAAGGAGTAATATCACATTATTAAGTTACAAAAACACAGTCCGGACAGAAGATGAATGTAAGAAGAAAGACAAAAATCAGGGTCTCCACTGAAGAGTTGATTCCTATTTCTAGCTACATGGGCTATTCAACCCGACAGATTCTTCAGTTTGACCCCTGGCAGTCCTTAGACACACACCCTATCAGCTGAATGAACGTGTTCTTTTTGCCCTGTTAGGTATCTATCGTAGGCAATTTGGAGCCAACTGCCTTCTACCAAATTTGTCAGATTCATTAGTGTACCTCCACAAAGGGATTTCAGGCAAGGGAAGAATGTTGACCTCTGTCTAAAAGATAATGGAATTGCATTGACACTGTCCCTCATGGCTCTCAACAAAATGCTTCTCAGCAGAAGTGCAGGCAGGAACCAACTTCAAGTGGGTTGGTGAGATACAAAGACAGCAAGTGGAAGATATTCTTGGAAAGTTCAGAGAGTAGTGGCTGGCATCCACTAAGCTAAGAGCACTTGGAAACCAATGATAGTGTAAAAGACTAGAGCCTGCCTGTGTGTGAATTTGTCACTTGCCATATGAACTTTCACAGGGTGTTTAAACTGTGTTTTCATTCCCCCACCCTCTGTTGAGTAGACTAAATAATAACACTTATGTCATAGGGCTGTGGGACAAAGAGTTAATATATAAAAGGTGCTTGGAACAATGTCTGGCCTGGTACCAGCACTCAGTGTACATGGCAGTGATCTAATTATTCTGGCTGCACTTGCCAACCTTGAGCATGTGCAGTGATTGTCTTCCTAGGAAAGACTTCGTTCACTATATCGTTATTGCTATTTGGTTTGAGACAAGGTCTTATGTACCTCAGACTGACCTTGAACTCACTGTACTGCTGAGGATGGTCTTAAACTTCTTATTTTCCTTCCTCCACCTCTCAAGGGCTGAGACTGTAGACATGAGCTACCATACTCAGATTCTCTACCATGGTCTTGCATAACTAAACACCAAATTATCTTCTCTCTCTCCGTTTTCTCTCTTTTTTTCCCTTGGATTTTTGATACAGGGTTTTTCTGTGTAGCCCTAGCTGTCCTAGAACTTGCTTTGTAGACCAGGAAGGTCTTAAACTCATAGAGATCCACCTGCCTATGCCTCCCAAGTGCTGGGATTAAAGGCATGTGCCACCACCACTTGGCAACACCAACTTACCTTAATGAGCAAGATATACGTGTGTCCAAAACACTTTCTCCCTCATTTTGAAGTCTTCATCATGAAAGATGAAGCAGATAGATGAATTGCGGCTATTTTCAACAAAGGTTTATTTATAATGTTGTGAGCCAAGTCAGGAAGTCAAAGAGACGATGCAGCAGGCTGGGGCTAGCAACGGGATTCTGTTACATCTTTCTGGCTGCCCAGCCTCAGAGTCAGGGGAAAGGGGCAGCGTTGCACCCCAGAAAGGCTAAGCCTGTAAACAGACCTGACATCATCTGTGGTCTCCAGAAGAAGGACGCTGCCAAGCTTTGAGCACACAGTACAATCCTCTGCCTCACCCTGTACCTCCACCCTCATGATAGCGGTTTCTGTTGTCCAATCCCAAGCCATAAACCATCAAGGCAGCATGGGGCCCCAAACAAAGGCTGCACATTGTTCTGTTAGAGAGTGGAAAGACTGACACCCCAGTTCCATTTCCCAGCTGCCATTTCTTCATGGTCCCACGGGATGACTCATACACCCCTGGACATACAATGCTTTAGTGAGCGAGTGCTTTCATTGGATGTCACTATAAGCTGTAAGTAAACAAAGACTTAGCTACTTAGTTCTCTCAAATAACCTTTGACCAAACCACCTTCACTCCCTTCTTTCAGAACTAGGGATTAGCTAACAATTTATGATTCAGAGCAGGTTGAAAATAAAAACGGGTTCAGTTGATTTTTCTCTTTAAAATCAGTTCTATTTCCACACACCTGGCAAGGGAAACGCCATGACGGTGAAGGTGGTTTTCCCAGGGTGCAACTCGCCCATTGCACCCAGCTGTGCTGATTCCTGCTCCTTCTCCAAATGTGGGAAATGACTGCATATCTGTACCAGTGGGGAACTATGCTATGCTCCTCTCTGAACTCTTGGGAGTTGTATAAATATTTAATTCATGGGTCAGCGACTACTTTAAAAGGTGCAACGGTGGCGTAAGTTTATCCTGAAGAAGTGCATGCTGAAGAGGAAGTGCATGGATGCACGAAGAGCACATGTGCTGCTTCTTGAGAGACTTCTATGTGGGATGCGGAGAGGGCCGAACAGCAGTGAGTGGAATCATTAGAGCGCAAGCAGATCGCAGTTTAATAGCAGTGTTAAGTGTACAGTGCTCGAGAACGCCCGCCACTAGCTATGCTGTGAAGCCGAAGCTTGAGCAAAGGACACACACAGAGAAGGCTACTCAAGTTCAGGGCCTTTGCACGCACTATTTCAGAAAACACGGTGTGAAAAGACCCTTCGTTTAAAGCAACTCTGAAAGTCCTGTGCTTCACATTCATACAATGCAGAACTTTCCAGGTGTCTTCCGTTGGCCTCGTAACGATCAAATAAGGTCATTACTTTAACACACATTTATTGAACACTCACTGTAAGCTAATAAGCTACTGTGATCCAGTCCTCATATAACAGAACCCCAGTTTGCAGCCAGCCTGGCCACAGACTCATGCATTTCCCCTAGAGTTGAGAGGAAAGGAGGAAAGGGGTAGGAACAAAATAGTCTCATGGGCATAAAAGAGTAAGCATATTCCAGAAGAAAAATGAAATTTGAATATATGAAGTCAGGATAATGGAAGCAGTCCTGGTCTTTCAACCAGAGGACATTTTCACAAAAGACATACAAAAGTGACAAAATTGCTGGGACGTAAAATCCGTCGGTGGGAACATGCTCACATGGCAGGGGTGGGAGGCCGAGCTGGGCTCACAGTTTCGGACGGTATCTCACTCCTTCATGGTGGGGAAGTTGTGACAGATGGGTTCTGTCTGTGGGGGTGGGAACACAGGCAGTAGTTGTGCACACTGTGAACCAGAAAGCACTAACCGCTGAACAGAACCAGGGGTGGTGACAACCTTCCAAGGTTCACCCCTCGTGACCAGCTTCTGTCAACTAGGTTCCACCCCCTAATGGATCCAGAGCCTTCAACGAAGTCTCACAAATCAAAGGTCAAACTCTTGTGTGCCTGAGGAGGACATTTCCACCGTATCATAGGCGATCCAGAGATGACCAGCAGAATGTGTGGATTAACATGTTTAGAGCTGCAGTGTTGATGGGGAGGGAGGGTATTAGCAAAACCTAAAAGGTGGGATTGTCTGGGTCGGAACAGAAACCGTGGAGAGGGTCTTTGGTCAGGGAACTGGACCATGGTGGGGGTGGGGGTGGGACATTTCCAGAAGAAGTTGGAGCCTTGGGGACTGCTACAGACACCAATGGGAAGAACAGAGGCAGAATAGCCCCAAACTCCTCTGCCTTTCCCTTCCTCTTCCTTTCTTCCTTTCTTTCCTGCCTTCCCTTTCGCACGTGTCTTTCATTGGCAGAGTACGCATGACCCCTAGAGCTAGAACCCAGCAAATCACAGTTCCCCATAACAGAGCAGAAGCAGCGAAGGAAATCACTCTAGGTCTCCAAAGGTCAGAAGACTTCCAGGAAGGACATCTTGAAACCTGGGTCCAATCAACCTTTCATGTCAGTATTGTGCTTTGGCTTAATCGTGTACAATATAACTGTACATTAGCACACACACACACACACACACACACACAAACACACACACACACATTTATACATTAGTAAGTCACAGGTGCCCAACTCCAGAAAGGTTTCCTCAAACAGTCGACCTCACTATCAAGGAACGAGGCTCAGGATAGGCCACACCAGAGTAACGCCTTGGCACGTGACTATTTGAAGCTGTAGGAACATCTTGAAGAACTAGCAGAAGCAGAAGGGCACCCTAACCTCTGGCCATCCTTCTTGCTACCAAAGATTCCTGGACCTTCCCTAAAGAGGTCACAGGATCCTCATGCTCTCCCTCTGTGTATCTGGGAAAGGGAGCATCCTTATCTAGAGTGAAGGGCACAGAGAAGAAACTGCCAAATAGGCCTAGCTAAGTTTCCCCACTCTGTTACCACGACATCAAGCTATTGCTTCATCTTCATCCACTCCTTCTCAAACCTACTAGCCTAACTGTTACCTCCATTCTGTATTTCCTTATGAAGAAGATTCCAGTCTTCTGTAAAACTTAAAAGTTGTGTACCTTGGTCTTTTGTTACAATGTCTCCTAGCTAAAAACTCACCAGCTGGACCAAGAACTCACAGTAAGAGTAAAGGAAAAATGATTTTTCCCTCCATTACAGGACTAGGTGGAATAATTATATTTTAACAGATGAAAATTTAGGTAGAGGATACTTTTCCCAAAAGCACGGAAGCAGTAAACGCCCAGGTAAGAGCTCAGTCCCAGATCCAGACATGCACCCATTCCTCCATTTATGCCAATGCAACCCCCGCACCCCTGGGAAAGCAAGTCTGCTCTTCCCTGCTGAGGTGCAGTGGCAGATTGAGAGGATCCCCACTGTGTAGTTCCGCTGCTCCGTTACTGTGGTTTGGTGTACCCATGGCTTTACCAAGGGACACGGTCTTCAGCTTTTTCTCATCTGTGCTATTCTAGCTTGTACCGTGCCGTGATAACATGCCAGGACACAATTAGCTTATGGGAGACAGGCTTAGTTTAGCTCAAATATCCAAACTACCATCCTTCATAACAGGGAAGTCACAGTGACAGGGCTTGAATCACATTCACAGCCAAGAGCAGAAAGAAATAATGAATGGATGCTGCTTGATTCCTTGCTTAGTTTTTAGTTCCATTTCCCCACTATGCTATATTTCAGGACTCCACCCCCACCCCCATCCCTGCCTAGGGAATGTTGCTGCTCACAGTGGACTGGGTCTTCACAGGCTAACCCAAAGTAGACAACCCCTCCTTAAGGCACTCTTCCCAAGTATTCTAGGGTGTGTCAATCTAACAGAATTATCAACTGTACCAATGCTAAGACACTTAAAAATGTGTTCCTTTGTATTTCACATTTGTCATGAAAAAAAAAGTCACAAAATAATTCCCAGGTCACATTCCCTCCACCATTTGTATTGACTTTTATTTCCTTGTTTCATATTTCAACTTATGCCCCTTCCCACCCCAATCTCATTTCACCTCAAATCAGCAAATGGCAGGCGATAAATGTGTTGATGAAAACACGCAGACAGACAGGCAGAGACAGAGACAGAGACAGAAACAGAGAATAAGGAAGAGGGCGTCATGGAGTCAAAGACGGGAGGAATAATAGCAGTTTAGCAAGGAGACCCAAGGACAACAGGACCCTAGGCCAGAATGCCAAGCTTGTGGACTATGGGAGAAACTGCCAAAGAATGAAAGTCACGGATGAAATACTGAGCCCAAAAAAGACATATGCAAAATAGTGTATAATCTTTGAGTCTGAGTTTATAAAATCCAAAGCAAATGAAAGAATTTATGCTATTCAAGTCACCACCATGGTCAGCCCAGAGTAGGGCAGAGACAAGAAAGGGCATAGGTTCTGGGTTTCTAGAATGTCCTGTTTCTTGGTGTGTGTACTAATTCCTCTGATGTGGACAGTTTTGAAGGACCACCGAGCTCTGTGTACTCTAAAACTCACATGCTTTTCTGCATAGGTGTTATACTTTCAAAAGTAAATTTTAAAATTAAGTAGCACAAATCGATTTAAAGCATCGCAGGCAAGGATGCCATGAAGTTGTACTTTCTCCTCTCACTGCAGTCAACCCAGGGAACACCCACGCCTTTATCTCCCTTCAGTTACTACCACTTGTCCTTTTAGTTGATTGGTTGGTTTTTCAAAACAGGGTTTCTCTGTATAGCCTTGGCTGCCCTGGAACCACTCTGTAGACCAGGCCGGCCTCAAACTCACAGAATCTGTCTGCCTCTGTCTTCTGACATTAAAGGCATGGGCCACTACTGCCCAGCAACTAACACTAGTCTTTATTAAAGAATGCTATCAGGCAAACTAGAAAACAGAAAGCCCTTGCCTTGTGCAGTGCACAGCACAGAGCAGGAAAGGAGGCGGGTGTCAATCAAACAGCCACACCAATCAGTGTAAGACACAGCAAGAAGAGGGGATGCGAAAATACAAAGAAACAGACCCACAAGGAAAAAGGACAAGAAAACCAGGGAGATTTTTCGATGTTAAGCTCATCTAGTCCACTAGAGGGCGACCACAGACAGGTATTTGCAGCGGTTCCTACGAGTGGCTTACTTAGTTCTGGTTTCTTGTGAGTTGTCGGCAGAACAAAAACTACTGAATAAGAATTCAAGTGCGATTTTATGAACGAAATTGCTGCTTTAACCAATAATATAGTAACGAGTTCTACAAACTTCTTGATCTTACAATTAAAAACGATAAATAATGACGTGTGATTAGAAGAATCATCCAAGCAAAATTCGCCTTTTTGCAGACACAGCCACACGGATCCCAGGCTGGTCTTGAATTCATGATTTAGACAAGGACAATCCTGAACTTTCCTCCTACCTCCATCTCCCAAATGCTAGGATTACAGGCACGTAATTAAACGGTAAGCGGTGAGCTCAGTTTACTACATCCCTGGCAAGCGCTGCACCAGGAGCTACATCCATGAAAGTCATTGTCTTGACTTCCACACATCTCAGTAAGCTGTCAGAAAGCACAGACACACTATGATCTTTCTTACCTACTAGTAATCCCGCCCCCCATCTCTCTCTCTCTCTCTCTCTCTCTCTCTCTCTCTCTCACACACACACACACACACACACACACACACACACACACACACACACTGGCCTTTACATCTGCTGAGGCCAGCACTCCCTACACAGAGCATTCTATTGTTGATATGCTGCTATGACTCTTTCTCATTCAAGCAGATATGAACAAATGTGATATGTCTATTACATCACGAGGAATGAAGTCGAAATTAAAAGCAAGGTATTTCTTGTGTACTTACAGCCTGTTTATCACCTACTGGAATCTGAGTGCAGTAGGAACATTTAAGAACACTTAAGACAGGAGAACTCTCTCACTTAAAAGTAATTACTGGAGCCGAAGAGACGGCTCAGTGGCTAAGAGTGCCTGCTGCTCTTCCAGAGAACTGGAGTTGGGTCCCAGCACCTATGTCTGGTGACTCACAACCACTGTGGCTCCAGCTCCAGAGGTCTGATGCCTCCTTTTGGCCCTCCTCAGTCACTCACACACATGTTCACAGACACATACACATAAAAACAATTAATACAAACAAATTGTTAAAAATAAAATGTCAGTACAATTAAAAGTAGTAAGAGAGAGAGAGAGAGAGAGAGAGAGAGAGAGAGAGAGAGAGAGAAGGGGGAACATCACAGTGGTTATGGGTAGAGAATTATATGATCCAATCATTACCCATCTTCCAGACTCATCTACTCTAATTTCTGTCTTCCCCACTAAACATCAGGACCCAATTTCCTTGATGTATGATGGCAAATTAGTGAGTCTGCGTGTATGTGTGTGTATGTATGTGTGTATATGTGTGCGTCTGTGTGTCTGATGTGTGTGTATATGTATTATGTGTGTGTCTATGTCTGTATGTGTGTATATGTGTATTCATGAGTAATGTGTATGTGTGTATATGTGTATGTGTCTGTGTATATATGTGTGTTGTGTATGTGATGTGTGTATATATGTGTATGTATCTGTGTGTATGATGTATGTATGTATTATATGCATGCATTTCTATATGTGTATGTATGTGTGAGTATGTATGTGTGTGTCTGTGTATGTGATATGTGTATGTATGCACGTGTGTCTGTGTCTGTATGTGTGTATGTGTATATATGTATGTATGTCTGTGTGTGTATGTACCAAGGGTCTCATATATATTGGGAAATCATTTTACCCTTGAGCTACATCCTGGGCCCTTTTTGAAATTCTTATTATGAAATTCACAAATATTTTCCATCTGCTATTTTCCTTGCCCAAAACATTCTGGTGGCCATTCAAGCACTAGGTGCTTTGTCACTGCATGGGGAGGGACACTTAGGTCACTCACTCACAGGATCCTCATTCACTGGACACTGTGCCCTCATCTTACTTTCAGTTTCCAGCCTCGCCAGTAGCCAGATACAGCTATGTGTCTGGATGCGGATAGAAACGTCCAGCGCAGTTGCCCAGAGGCACCTCCGCACCGATGCGGACAATATTCCTTCTGCTTTACTTTCTCCTCCCTCAAAGGCAACTGGAGCCCCTGGAGGACCTGGGACCCTGAAGGGGCAGCAAGAGTGGAAAGAAGAAACAGAAAGCACTGTATGTGACTCCATGTGGGGGCAGGCGGTGTGGACTGCATCAGCTTCTAGATGGCTTTGATGAGACGAAGAAAGGCTTGCAACTCGGTTGGCCTCTATGGGCTGCTGCTTTCCGTTGGATGCCCCCAAGCTTCAACGCTGAGGAAATAAATGTACCACCCCACCCCAGACACAACACCCTGTTTTCTTCAACACCATTTTATGCACCTTAACCACCTGTGCTAACGTGGAGGTTTCTAGTTTGGAATTCCAGAAGTAGCAACAAGTAGTTGTGGAAACAGCAGTGACAGAAACCCTTGGGCTGTTTCCGGCTGCTGCACCCATCCCGCTGTACCACATTCCCTTGCTGTGGCAAAAGCGCTCAAAGACTTGAATTGAAGCATCAAAAACAAGTAAGAGATGAAGCAAATGCTGTGCAGACTTCAACCCCGAGAAAGAAGAAAGCAACGAGCTCGGTTGGGGAGACATAGCAGACACCATCAAGTATAGTCTGTAATCTGTTTTCTGGCAATTTGTAGAAGAAAAATGGTAGAAATGATTAAATTGTCTCCAACAAGAAATCGTCTTTTACAGTAAAAATGAGAAGAAAAAGCAGCCACTAGTCATTTTCAATTGCAAAACACTTAAGAGACGTACACAGTGATGAATGAAAACAGCCACAGTGTAATTGTTTTATAAACACAGAAGCTATAACAACAGTGGAGAAAGGAATATGAAATTAGAAAAGACACTAGAGGGCTTAAAACCAATTTGATTAGCACTTGAAGTGTAAGTACTCGGGTGTAAACATTGTAATTGTAAGAAGAATTTTGCTTTGAGAAGGATGAGTTTATGGGGGTGGGGGTGGGTGAGGGACTAAAAACAAAAGTCAGAGAGAAGAGAAAGCACCGTCATCCCCAAGAAGGATAGATGAGTGTGTGATGGACGGTGTACCACACTCCTAACGACCCAGAGACTGTGAGAGTCTGGAATGTTTATCACAGAGCAAGGCTCACAACCAGCAGATAGCATGACTCATGCCTGAAGTACTCTAATTTGCTTTTGGCCAGTCTTGCCTTTTAGTTAAATGAGAAGGATGAGAATGCTATCTCTTGCCAGGTCAATCTTGTTTGGGGGATTTCAAAAATGTCCTTCTCTTTTCTTTTAAATTAAATTTGTTTTTTTAACTGATTTCATTTAAAACAAAATAAAACCAGTGCGGGCCAGAAAGACGGCTCAGTGGATAAAGGCAGCTGCTGCCAAGCCTGAGGAACAGAGTTCAATCCCACAGAGGAAGGAGGGAAACTGATTCCAATGAGTTGTCCTCTGACTTACATACACATGGACACATCCGTGTATGCCCACAAAAGTAAACAAACAAACAAACAAGAAACAATTTAAATGCACTAATTGCTCAAATGTAACATGTACCTTTTAATGGATTGATGTGTGTTGTGAAATGCTCAAGCCAAGTCAAACACCTGCATCTCCTCAAAGACTTGTCATTCCTTTACCGAAAAACTTTCTGACTCCTTCTTCTCCTTTATGAAAGACACAGGAGATTTTCGCTCTCTCCGGTAGTGCTGTGTGTTTGGGGCTCACAGGAGGTAAGACTGCTTGCGCCTGCTTCTCTGTAACTGCACGCACTGGGCAACTGGCCCCAGCCTTCCCTCTCTCCTAGTCTGTGACAACCACCGCCTTACCCTCAGCTTCTACGAGACCCACGTGTAGAATCTACAATCAGGTGAGACCATGTGGTGCTTGTCTTCCTGGCTTACTGAACACGACGGTCTCCAGTTCTGTCTACTGTGTACGAACTGCCAGAATTCCTTTCTCTCTTAGGCTCCGGAGCGTCTTCTTGTTGCGTGTTTGTGCCATACTTTTATAAATCCTTCCTTCCATCGCTTAGTAGGCCTGCAGGTGGCTTATATATCTTGGCTGTTTCTTGAATAGTGCTGCAGGGAATGAGGGTTGAAAAGTGTCTCTTTTTGTTTTTAAAAAGATAACTTTAGGACTGCAGAGATGGTTCAGGGGTTAAGAATACTCGTTGTTCTTGAAGAGGCCAGAGTTCAGTTCCCAGCACCAACGTGCCTATAACAGATTGCCTGTAAGTCAAGCTCCAGGCAGTCTGGTATGCTCTTCTAACCTCCCCTGCACGAATGTGTGCACATGTGTGCATATGTGTGTGCACACATAAATACATAAAAATAAATCTGAAAAAAGATAACTATTAAGTAGAGTCACATGCGTGCAGTCTTAGCACTTGTGAGGCAGAGTCAAGAGGATCAAGCAACTCAAGGTCATCCTAGGCTACAGAGTCTGGGGCCAGCCTGGGTTGGAGCTCAGGGTCATCCTCAGCTACAGAGTCTGAGAAAACCTAGGTTACAGCTCAGGGTCATCCTCAGCTACAGAGTCTGGGGCCAGCCTGTTGCATAAGACCCTGTCTCAAACCAAAGCCGTAACCTTTTAATTTCAAACATCCATTCTGTTATTGTTTCATTTACCTCAGTGATTATCTTGCATTAAGCTCCCTTGTTTTAACATTCTGTTACCCAGTGCCTATGTCAGGTAGAGAGCATTTCATACATCATTGGAACGCCAGACAATTCTGACCTACATATGCCAGGAGAATAACAAACCCAAACCCCATGCATTAATTGCCACCATTTTATTTGGGGGTTTGCTTATTTGGACTTTGGTTTCCCAGAGCACATTAGAAACGTTAGCTTATTTTTATCACAGTAGAAAGAACTCACCATTTACCGCAATGGGCAGCCACTGTCGGTTAAGGATCTGTGTTAGCTTGCTCTCTGTTGCTGTGGTCTATGATCTAACACTCTGGTCATGCCAGCTTGAGGGATGGGAGGGTTAATTTAGCTTGCACTTTCACATCGTAGTCCACCGCTGAGGGAAGTCGAGGCAGGAACCGAAGCAGAGGCTGTGGAGGAACATGCTAACTGGCTTGATCAGCCGCTTTCTTAAACAACCCAGCGATAGCCAATGTCAGTCATCAACCAGGAAACCAAGCCTACAGACTTGCCTCATAGGTGTTTAGACAGAGCCAGTTCTTCAGCTAGCATTCAGTCTTCCTGGATGACTCTAACTGTGTCAAGCTGACAAAGAAGGAGGAGGAGGAGGAGGAGGAGGAGGAGGAGGAGAAATCTACCCAGCAAAAGGCATTAAACAAACAGTCAAAACAAACCAACAAAAACACAAAACAACATCAACAAAAACCCACCACAGGATAAATTGAGATTTTGAGAATCTCTTTAGAATTCTACTTCTTGGTCAAGAATCCTGAAGATTAATGTATAAGGAACTAGCAGACACTGGTACAGTGCCTGAGACATTCTGCATACAGGTCAGATGGGTGGGGAGGGTGGCCACTACTGTGATAAAGTACCTTGGTAAGAAGCAATTTAGAAGCCAGGCATGGTGGCACATGCTTCTAACCCCAGCACTCAGAGGCAGAGGCAGGAAGATGTCCATAAATTCAAGGCCAGCTTGGTTCACAAAGCAAATTGCAGGACATCCAAGGCAATGTCTATCTCAAAACAAAACAAACAAACACTTAAGAGAAATTAAGGGCATGTTAATGCTTGCAATTCCAGGCATAGTCTAATATCTAGTGGAAATCAAGACAGCAGGAACTTGAAACAGATCACCACCTCACATGTCAGTCAATGGAAAGAGGAATGATGACACAAATGCTCACCTGCCTGCCTGCACTCAGCTGGACTTGAGCAACTCTTACACAGCTCAGGGCCTCCTGAGTAGGGAGTGGAGCCACCCACACTGGACTAGGTTTTCTCAAATCATTTAAATTAATTAGGACAGTCTCCTGCAGGTATGCCCACAGGCCAAAACCGGTTTAGACAATCCTTCATTTGAGAGAGTCTACCCAGGTGAGTCTGGACCCCATACCAATCCACTGCTTAAAACAATCAGATGAAAGAAGTTGTCTTAGGTTCCATCCCAGTGGGGGTAGTTTGAAGGAACATGGGGTGTCTTTGCTTGGCTGTTGTTCTGTTAATATGGTTATAAGATTATAGTAAATCCCAGTAATAATAAACACTCACGCTATCTGAATGCTTCCCTGGGTGATTTTGAAACACTGGTTTTCCTGTGCATATTTAGCATCAGTTAGCATTAGAAAACTTGCTATTTTTGTTAAAATTGGGATTTAAATGTTAAGCCAGAGACAACTGACAAGATTTTATGCCAAACCATCCCATCCAAGAATAGGGACTGTGTTAAATATAGGAGCCTTACAGCATGTCTTAGCATCTAGCAAGGCCAGGCCCTACCATGATACCTCATTTTAGCATTACTTTAACTATTCCTTCTTATCTTCCTTATCTTTTTCACGTAAGGCTCAGTAACAGCCCACTTGGTTCTATAAGAGATAAAGAAAAATAAAAGGGAGGCTGGAGTTCTTCCAAAAGACCCAAGTTCAACTCCCAGAACCGACATCAAACAACTTATTGCCACCTGTAATTCCAGCTCTTGGGGAGTCTCACGTCTCTGGTCTCCACAGACATTTGCACTCATAGGCATGGACCAACACGGAGACACACATTCATACACATAGTTAAAAATAAAATATATTATCTAGCCGTGGCATACAGCTTTAACCCCAGCCCTTGGACAGCAGAAGTAGGCAGGTCTCTGTGTATTCCAAACCAGCCAGAACTAAAGCGTGAGACTCTGCCTCAAAATGAAAAGAAATAAAATAAAAGAGTGCTACATATTTTCACTGGAGTTGTAACAAACTAACTCGGACAGAACTGACATTTCTCAAGTCTGAGAACCTCGAACTAGATATTTCAAATGAACACACATATACATTGGAATCGAAGAACATGATCCAATTATTAAATTGGAAATCACAAATTTTAATCAACTCAGCACTAATTTTACAAATTTATGCAAATCATGTGTAGACTATAGGGTGAGTCTCCGGCTTCAACAAGATAACTACCTACAGGGGGCGGTAAGCGCTTACGTAAATGGTTACGGGGATCCTTCACAGGATTTCATACAGTATCCTTTAGGTGATCAGCTCTCTGCATCACAGAGATTACAGCCTAAATATCCACAGGCACCACAGAAACAGCCACACGGACTCATGACAGACACGCAGCATGTCACTTAGCACAGGCAGCTTCCTGACTTACTGTCCCCAGGCATCCCAGTAGCCTTCATTCTCAAAATTGCTCACAGGAGAAGAAAGGATTAAGATGAAATCATTCGTTGATGTCACAGGTGTGTCTTGAGTCACTCGTGTGTGTGAAGAACTACTGAGAGGAGGGTATAAGAAAGACCGCATTCTTCCTTGCAGAGTTTGCCTTCCAGGGACAGAGACAAAAGACAAACTCATTAAATGGTGTATTATAATTTCAGCTCGTGATAAGCAGCATAAAGGAATAGGAAGGAGAGGAGGCTCAAGATGCTATTTTCAATAAGGTGTGGGGGAGAGGGGAGAAAGCCCTCCTGCAATAGTGCATTTGAGCACACTTGCATGCTGTGGGTAATTAAAACACTTGGTAGTAGGTGTAAGGATAAACCAACAAAAGCCCAGGAAAGTCCTTTGTGCAAGGCCCATGTATACACAGGGAACATCTGGAGAGCAAAAAGGATCATGGAGATCCTCCGGGTAGGAGAAGAAAAGGAGGAAGAGACAGGTCAGCCGTGTCTCCATAGAGTAGGCACTCCAGGTGAAAGGAAGTCGCACTTCATTTTGTGGAAAGGATGGCTGTTTAGCGGGGACATGGTGTGCATGATCTGATGGATGCTTTAAGTCTGACAGCCACGGGGAAAATGGGCTGGGCTGAGGGTCAGAGGGGGAGTTGCATTAACGGCCATTGAGCTGCTTGTATAGGAGATGTCGGGACTGAGACCCTGAGACCCCGAGAGCAAGGGTCGGATGTGGAGGAGAGGCAGAAAGTAGAGGAATGAGAGATGCTTCGGAAGGACTTGCTGGCAGGCTGAATCTGGAGTGAGGGGAAGAGAAGAACCCCGGACAGATCGTGTTATGGATTCGGGTAGTTTGGAGCAAACTCAAGCGATGCCTTTGAATCCCTTACTCAAGACAGGCATTTCCTGTCTCAGTAATGCCTCAGCATAAGCTCCATTTTCTGTTTCTGAATTTTCCTCTCATTCCGATTAGACTTGTCTCTAGGAAAATCTTTAAGATGTATAAAAAGTTATTTCAAGAGGTCGTTTGATCCTTTCTCAAAGTTTCAAACACTAACTTTCTATAGCAACGACTAAAGCAATGTTGGTGTTGAAATTAAAAAGCTGTTGAGGCTGGAGCGATGACCCAGCAGTTAAGAGCACTGGCTGCTATTCCAGAGGGACCCAGGCTCAATTCCCAGCACCCACACAACTTGAATCTGTCGGTAACTCTAGTTCCAGAGGATCGGACGACCTCACACAGGCATATATGTAGATGAAACACCAAGCACATAAAATATAAGTAAGTCAATAAGAAAGCTGCTGGGTCTAGTTGGTTTTAACCATAATCAAGTAGAGAGAACAATGCCAGAAGATGGGGTTGTTTCCAGAAATTTCTCACTTGGAGCTGAGGTGATCATCTACGTAGCAGAAGGCTCTTCCCTGCTTACCTGGTTGACTGAGTTTCATGCTACACCCAAACTCCATCTCTGATTTAGGATATTAGTACCTTTTCTTAGCATCTGTCACCCACAATGAACTGCTCCAGGGACCTTCCCCATGTGTGATACTGTGGTCAGCCTTGCATATCACTTATTCCCAGAAGGGGTCCCATAATCCCCTAGGTGCAACTGATCTTTCTGGGTTTTGTTTGTAGAACTGTGAAAAGTCTTTCAAACCAATGAAGTACCTCAGTGCAGCCTTCAGTGAGTTTAGGAAATGCTTTCCAAGACTTAGATAGATAGCACATCTTTACCAAATGTCCAGGTAAGGATCAGCCGATCTCTTCCTGGCTGAGTGAGACCCACCACCATTTCATGAAAGAGAAACCCGTGACTACTAGACAGAACAGGGCTAAATGTCTAACAGCTGATTCACATCATAGATTATTTCATAGTTTATAGGAAAAGACCAGGAAGACTGGGCCAGGTATGAGTGACGTAAACTCTTGAACGTGTGTATTTATTTATGTTGTGTGTAGATGTGCACAGGTCATGGTGCGGTGTGAATCAGAAGACAACTACAGAGAGTCAGATCTCTCCTTCCACCATGCGGCTCCCTGGTCCAAACTTGGGTCTTCGGACTTGGTGCCAAGCACCTTTATTAACTGAGTCATTTTACCAGACCTATGACTTACATTTTAAAGCATCAAATATGTATTTTTCCCTAAAAACAAAAAACACTCTTTAATGTAAAAAAATTGCAAACTTTATACTAAAAAAGTGTTTTTAATACAAACACTTTTATTTCCTTTGAGGCAGGGTCTCATGTATTCTAGATTGGTCTCCAACTTACTTCATAGCCAAGGATTGCCCTTAAATTTCTTCCTTCTGCCCCCCCATGCCCCTGCCCCAGAGTGCTAGGATTATAGTCTCATACCACCACACCCCATTTTCTGCAATGCTGGGAATCCAACCCAAGCTAGACAAGTGCTCTACCAACTGGACTACGTACCCCCAAAAATGTTAAAACAACAACAATCAAACAAACAAACAAAAAAATCAAGTTAAAGTCAATCACTCAGAGATTATCAGTGTTATTATCTTTTATTTACATATATATGTGTGTGTGTGTGTGTGTGTGTGTGTGTGTGTGTGTGTGTGTTTGTATAGCAGTCGTTTTTAGGAATACTGAATTAGTGCTATGTGTTTATTCTTTAAAATAACATGATTTTTAAAGTCACAAGATCATTTTTTTTTTTTAAAAAAGGGCAGGTTAAAAACCAGATGTGGTGGAGGATCTCTGTGAAGTGAAGGCCAGAAGGCCAGTCGGGGCTACTATGTCTCAGTCTACACCAAACCCCTCTGAGTTATAGTAAAAAGTTGTTCAGTATGGGCATAACAATTGCTTTCCTTTTTCAGTCTGCCTTACATTTATTATCTCTTGATATATATTTGTATTTATTATCAGTATGAGATATAGCTAATGTTACTAACATTATGACTGGTATTGTTGCAATAAGAACAGAGCAAGGGTTATCTTGCAGGGAGACATAAATCTCAGCCTCTCGGTTTCCTCAAGCATCTACATCTTGGGCCAAATGAGGCCCGAGCCTTTTCCAATTTTAGAATCCTGTCCAATATAGATACTTACTGAGATGTGTTTGTTAAGATGCAAATTTTTACTTTAAAATATTTTATCTGCAATATTCCTATTTTCAATTTCAGGGGGAAAATGGATCATATTCTGAAGAAAATTCAAAGGCTTTGAAGATAGGGCCTATTTACAGAGACCAATTTGTTTCTCCGCATTATTTTAGCGTGCAACTCCCCTCGACTCCCTCCCGAAGCCTCCCAGGCTCCGAGGCTCAGGAGAGTGGGGGGCGGAAGAAGCCTATTACCATGGAGATGGGTGAGAGCAAACGGTCACATCATCAAAAGCAAACTAGAAATGTACAAAGCCTTTGTGATGCTGATCCTTTCTCCTTTTTTAAGTAAGAAGAAGAAGGGAAAAGGCACAAATAAAAGGACAGATCTCTCTCATTAAATCCCACACTAATTTAGTAATCAGTGTAATAAAGGTGCCCTTGAAAGCCCGCTGTGGGGAAACACAGTGCAACAAAGAGGCACAGGAGGTCGCTGGCTGCCAGGTGTAATTTCCAGGTCCTCCGAGGACATTTGCACTCTCATTCTCCCTTCTCTTTTCTTCACCGTCTGGCCGTCTTCACGGCGGATTCGAACTATCCATTTAATCAACCTTGTGTGTTACCCAAATATTTTGAAGAAGAGAACTTACAGGAAAATAGCTTTTTATTTTATGATTCTGAAAAGGCAACTTCAAAATTAAGAGGTATGAGGGGTCAAGAGTGAGCACTACTGTGTTTTTCTCTTTCTTACCTATCACTTTGGATAATCCAGAAACAGTTTTGATAGTGAGATAAGAATGGAGGTGGGTAAAAAAGTCCAAATATACAGTCAGTCTTCTCCAAATCAAGCCATCGATTGAACTGCTTGCACACGGTATCCCTATCTATCTATCTATCTATCTATCTATCTATCTATCTATCTATCTATCTTCTATCCTCTTTCTACCTATCCACCTGTACCTGGAATTTCTGCTACACCAGTCCTTTAGTCTTGGTGGAAGCTGATAAAATATTATAGAGAGAAAAGTGTGGCTCTAAGGTATAACTCAAAGTATATGCTTAGCACATGTGAGGATCCAAGTTCCCACATACCTGCTCATGCTTGAGGGCACACAAGCACATATACATATACACAAAGATGCATACACATACATTCACATCATATACACACACATGCACACAAACATATATACATGCACATACAAATATATACACGCGTAAACACATCTGAATGTACACACATTCATACATACACACAAGCACACATGCTTATGCACAAACACTCACACATACATATATGTATGTACACATATGTGCACACACATGTATGCATGTACATGCTTGTATATATACACATATATGTGCACAAATACACACATTTACATGCACATACATACACACACATATATACAGACACTCATATAAACACACACAAGCACACACTCATACACATGCAGACATATACACACTAATATGTATATACTGTATTAGTTACTTTTCTCTAGCCATGACAAAGAATCTGGCAAAAATAAAATAATGGTTTATTTTGGCTCATAGTTTGGTAAGGAAGGCCGGATAGCAGGAGCATGAGATAGCTGGTCATGTCTGATCCACAGTCAGGAAACAGAAAGTGATAATATATGTCTATGGTCTGATGTCTACATTACTGATTTGAAGCAAATTACTGAATTCATAATCCATCAAAACATAAAGACGACTTGTCTGACATTCTTGGGCATGAAGTTCAAACAACTTGTCTGAATGACACTAGTAGGTCCCTCCTTGAAAATTAATTTACAGAAATAATTGCCCTTCTTCAGGTATCAGATCGGGTGTCTTTTTTCTCATATAAATTCTATCTGTTTCACTCATACACAGAAGGACAATGCTCCTTCCTTGGTAACCCTAGGTGTTGTATGTGGGCTACTTCAGCTACTGGGAAAGGAAGTCCCAGAGACACTATAAACAGTGCATGGTTCTTGGTGACTCACTAGAACTCGATGGCAACACCCCATTGTTGAAGACTCCTGTAGTTGGGTCATAAGACATGGCGAAATCAAGGTAACCCGGAAGCTCCTCCCTGCTGGTTGGCTTTACATTACCCTAGAAGGTGCTTTGCAGGCTGCTGCTGGTGCGGAAGGGGGTGGGGAGTTATCAACCCTCTTACTTGGCATGACAATAGACATGCCTTGGCAGGACCTGCTCACTGGTGCGGTAGTGGTATGGATGTTATGGGAATAAACACAGCTTTCTCCTTGGACTTCAAGTAGTTAAGGAGTGGTGCCTGTAAAGGATGTCCCTGCAAGGAAGCAAGAGGAAGTAGGCTCAACCCTGGGGGTTTGATCTGAGGGATCCACAAGTGACCTTTTCTCCAGACCTCCTCTGACGATGACAGCGCTCAGGTATCTTTCCACTTGTCAGGGAATGGGCTGAAGAGCATGTTTCGGGGGACCTTCAGCATAGGCGTCACTCATTTTGTTTAGAGAAGAGTAAGAAAGTGAAACACTGTGACCTGGAGGAGAAAGCACAGAAAGACGAAGGAAGTGGCCTCTACTGTAGAATATAGAAAGAAACCAGGAAACTGGCAGTCATCATAAGCACAAGCTTTGTATGTTTTTAAAAGAGGATAGTGAAACAAGATGGCGTCAGGATAAGTTAAAAATGCAATGTATGGCAGTTGGCACTTGAGAAATGGCTCAGTGGTTAAGAACCCTGGCTGTTCTTCCAGAGGACCTGGGTTCAATTCCCAGCACCCATATGGCAGCTCACAATTGTCTGTAACTCCTGTTCCAGGGAATCCAGCACTCTCACATGCATGCAGGCAAAACACTAATGCACATAACATTTTTTAAAATGTAATGCATTGATCTGTTCAGATGCTGTCAATAGCACTGATTGGACACCTATAGGTCTAATAGTTGTGCCAAGAGGCTTGTGTGTGTTTCTGATAGTGCCCGAGGCTAGAAGGCAGAGGACCGAGGCTCTACCATGATGGTATGAGAAGGATCCATTAAGAAGATGATTAGGGACCTGGGGAGATGGCTTGGTGGGGAAGTGCCTACCATGCAAGCATGACAACATGGATTCAGGTCCCAGAACCAATGTAAAAACTGGACACAGCGGTCCATGCCTTAACCCCGACACTGGAACACACAGAGACAAAAGGATTCCTGAAACTGACTGGCCATCCACCCAACTCAGTCAGATGAGCTTTAGGTCTGATGAGAAACCTGTCTCAAAAATCCAGATAAGAACAATGAGGGAAAGACACTCAATATCTAAACCACTAAATATGTGGGCACACATGCATTCGCTTTCATTAGTAAGTACATACATAACACACATACTACACTATACCATACATTCACGCACACACAGAAAAGGAGAGAGACAACACGAGAAAAAGAAGGAAGGAAAAAGGGAAGAAAGAAAGGAGATACTCGGGGAGATGGTTTCAGTGAGCGAAATTCTTGCCTTGTAAGCAGGAGGATCTGAGTTCACATCTCTAGAGCTAATTACAGCTATGGTAGCAAGCATAGGTGGGATCTCATTGTTGGAAAAGGGAGACAGCAAAATGCCAGAGGCTTTCTGGTCAGCCAGCCTAGCTGTAAAGATAAGCTCCAGGTTAAGTGGAAACCCTAACCCATAACGGTGATGATGACGATGATGATGATGATGGTGATGGTGATGATGCAGGGGAGGGGAGGGAACGGGAGGGAGGAGGAGGAGGAGGAGGAGGAGGAGGAGGAGGAGGAGGAGGAGGAGGAGGAGGAGGCAAAGGGCTTGGGAGATGATGGAGTGATACCAGTTACCCCAGTGCTGGGGTGAAGACAGGCAAATCCAGGAGCTCAATGGCAGTTTTAACCTATCTGAAATGTGATTCTCTGCATGCATGGGTACACACACACACACACACACACACACACACACACACACACACACCAGGGTGGGCTCGGCTGAGGGTCTTAGGATTCTTGCTTTAGAGACTAATTTTCTGTAGGCCAAAGTGATTTTTCATGTTTCTATTCTTTTGTATTTTAATATTTTGTATATTAATATTTTCTGCTGATGTGATAAAATACATTAAAATCGCATATTACCACGTTCAAGCACAGGAAATCCCCTTTATGCAGGTAAACAACTTGCTTCGTGAAGGCAGTTCCTTCACTGAGCTGAAGGTTTTCTGAGAACACTTTTTTTTTTTCTTTTTAAATCCCAAAGCTTCTCTTTTTTGGCTGCCAGATGAAATCAGTTTGCACTAAATTGGCAGAATTATGAGCTGGGCTGATGCAACTTGGTAATAATAGAATATTCTAAATCTAGGCGCTCACGCTAAGTGTGAGCCTCAAATCTGCACCAGACTTCTAGCTTCCTTTTTTAAGTGGCATGACAGACAGGAGCATTTAGAGTGCCCCTGTAAGTCTGGTCCCACTGATGTGAGGACAGTGAGTGCGCAGTGGTGACCAGCAGCCTAGGTGGACGGTGGTCACTCCATGGCATCTGCTAATAACAGAGCACACGCCCAGCCATGCTACCCTCCCCCCCCCACCACACACACACACACCTACTGGGGCTCATTGCCTCTCTCCAACCAGTAGAGAAGCCTCTGGTTTCCTTGGGGACCAGAGACTGTAGGAGTAACCCCATCCATTATCTCTGTAACCATGCCTACAGTGCCACCTTAATCTTTAGCTGCCCTTGCCAAGACTCCATTTTCCTTCCCAGTGGGTCTTGAGAAGGCAGGAAGCATTATTGAAGTATATTGTGCGTGCGTGTGTGCATGTGTGTGTGTGCGTGCACGCGTGTATGTGTTTGTATGGATATAGTACATGATACGTTAGTGTGTATGTGTATGTGCAGGCATGTGTGCATCTGTGTTTGTATGCAGTACAGAGTTTCAAGTCAGGACCCTTCCTTGATTGTTCTCCACATTTTAAAGAATGTTTTTTGAGACAAGGTCTATTTACCCTGGCTTGCATAGAACCTGCCATTTAAACCAGGCTGGTCTCAGCCTCACAGAGACAGACAGTCGTACCTCTGAGAGATGGGATTGGAGAGTTGTGCTCCATGCTCCGCCCCCTTTTGAGACAGGACCTGACTGTGTAGCCTGGCTAGTATGAGAGATCAACCTGCCTCTGCCTCCAGAATTAAGGTGTCCGCCACCCCGCCTGGCGATCCACCTCGTGCTGTAAGGCAGAGTTTTTTGCTGAACCTAGAGCTCATTGGTTCAAGACAGAATGGCTGGCCAATGAGCTATAAGGACCCACCTTCTCCGCCCTGAGCAGATACTCGGCGCGGGGATCTGAACTCAGGTCCTTGTCCTTGCACAGTAGAGACAACCCAATGAGTCATTTCATCATCCTATAACGTGTGAGTTTGCTGAGGCTGGATCTGTGACGTTTACCCGTCAGGAAGATCAAGAACGTGTTTCTAATTCTAGTTGCCCAAACTAGAAAGTTTCCTAATCGTATAGACAGAGAGTCTCAGTCCCTGCATCCAATGGGAAAAGAGAGACGCAGGTGTTCCCAAATAAAACCGTCACCAGAGCCTTGCGGGCAGCAGGCTCTTTTGATAAACTAAAAACAGGCATAAGGGACAGAACAGAGTACTTCTTCAAATCGCTGTCTATAACACCACGAATGTCTATTTACTTAATCGCTTACTTGTTTATTTTAAGGCTGGGTCTTGTCATGCCAGGGTCTTGCTGGGTTGCTCTTAAACATGCACACTCTGAACCCTGTTGTTCATCTTGCGGCCATCCCGGCTCGGCCTCACAAGCGCTGAGGCTATAGGTGTGATCGCTGTGTCTAGTTCATAAGCATTTATCAAACACTTGATTCCCAAATACTGTCTTAGGCATATAGGAAGTAATAGAACATAAAACCAGGCCTCTTTGCAACTGCGTATGGTGGCACATCCCTTCAATCTCAGCACCAGGGAGAGAGAGAGTCAGGAAGATCAGGAGTTCAAGGCCAGTCCCCTTTACATAGCAAGTCTAAGCTACTGGGCTTCAAAACAACAAAACAAAAATGTGACAGACAAGACCAGATGTAATTATTATTAGTGCGACTCAGGGTTGTTTCCATGATGTTTGTAGTCTCATAGGAAGGTACCTATTAACATAAAAGCATTATGATGGTTGTAAAGATGTAGCTGCTGCAAGTGCCTTGCACTAACTCCTCGGCCTTGAGAGGGCAGTAAAGGAAACTCCCCATTCCCACCCCTCACCCCATGACTGAGCTGAGAGAGCTGAAGAATGAGTGGAGGCTGCCAGGGAAAAGGGTCTAGGCAGAAAGATGTGCAAAGGCCCTGTGCCGGAAATGAATAAGTGTGTTAATGGCTTTGTAAAAGGCTGATAGCTGGTGGGAGGGTGGGCTAACTCGGGTCCCCTAGCTGGTGCTAAGAAGTCATAGGAGCAGTAGGAAGTCATGGAATGCTTAATCAGGTTTCTGTTTGGATGAGTTGCTGTGGTGTCAGAGAATGGACAGAGAGGGGGACTGGGAGGTGGAGCTAGGGGTGGCTTCTGATGGTGCTTTGCCCATCATTACAGGGTGGGGCAGACGGAAGCTTGGGTCAGGGTTGAGCAGGGGAAGGAAAAGAAGTAACAACTTAGCTAGGCATTAGAGACACATGCCTTTAATCCCAGCCCTTGGGATGCAGAAGCAAGCAGATCTCAGAATCTGAGGTCAGCCTGGTCTACAGAGCGAGTTCCAGGACAGCCAGGGCTAACATGAGCTCTCTGGTGTGATCCAATCCTTCAAGAGAGCTGTTTGGTTTGCAGCTTGACAGCTAGTGATATGCCACAGCAGTTGGAGCGCAGGCTACCATACTAAACATGTGATTGACTTCCAGCCTCCTACTTTTAACGGAATGATGGGACCGGCAATTCTTCTAGACTAGAGTTGAGGAATATGAGCAGAAGCAGCAAGTGGGACATTCCTCAGGAGTGTGGTTCTGCCCAATGACCACTGAGCGCTGCTGCTGTTTCTAGGGACAAATTCCCAAGAACCCGATGGCCAAGACCAAAGAGAGGGGGCCTGGGGATTGTGGCCTTGGAATCAGAGAGCACAAGGAAGACAAACATGTTTTCTAATTCTGAAAATCAGAGTCCCAAGCAAGCAGGGGTCCACACCAAGTTTTTGTGAAAGTCGTCTTGCAGAATGGTAACTTCTGGCTTTGGCCACAGCCTCTCTAAAGACAGTCTTTGGGACAAAGAGGCCAAGAAGGGGCTGTTTTAGAACCATTACTGTTCTCCCTCCCCCACAGTCCCATTAGTGGGCCTTATTAAACCAACTCAGACAAAGAGCAAAGGCGCCCTAGTTAATGTAGGGTCTCCCGTAATTACTCTGCTCAGCAGCTTCTTTTCGGGTCTGAATGGTCTTTAAATAATGTTTCTCTTGCTGTGGTCGCAGACAATGACCTAGCAGTCTGCTTTAAGCGGTGCCAATCCCATTAGCTAAAGAATAGCAGAGCTCTGTGTGTGTTTGCATGCCAAGGTGGGGGGGGAGGGGGGAGATGAGGGGAGAGAAAGAGGAGGAAGGGAGGAGAGAGAGAGAGAGAGAGAGAGAGAGAGAGAGCGCTTATGGTGGGAGTCAGGTGTAAATATTTTCTCTCTTTCTCTCTTCTACCATGAAGAAGGGAGTGGAACCCACTCTCGGTTCATGTGTCCATTCTGAAAACAGCAAATGCCTCCCACTAAGGTGATGAAGAAGAAGCCTCCTTCTTTACTATCTATTTCTTTGTTAGGGTATAACCTTCATGCTTCTTTTTTAATTTCAAATGTTTTAATATACCAAATAATGCTTTTTATCATGACATTTTCAGCCATTGTGTGTACTGCTTACATCTGCCCACTCCCCAGACACCTTCCTCTGTCTTTCCCCTTCTCCTCCACAAATAGTTTCTCTCCTTATTGTTTTCTTGTGCGGTGTGCGTGTGCGTGCGTGCGTGCGTGTGTGGTGTGTGTGAGTGTGTGTGTGTGTGTGTGGTGTGAGTGTGTGTGTGTGCGTGCGTGCATGCCTGCATGCGTGCGTGTGTGGTGTGTGAGTGTGTGGTATGTAAGTGTGTGTGTGTGTGTGTGTGGTGTGTGAGTGTGTGTGTGTGTGTGCGTGTGCGTATGTGTGGTGTGTGTGTGGTGTGAGTGTGTGTGGTGTGTGTGTGTGTGTGTGTGTGTGTGTGTGTGTGTGTGTGTGTGTGTGTGTGTGTGTGTGTGTGTGTGTGTGTGTGTGTGTGTGTGTGTGTGTGTGTGTGTGTGTGTGTGTCTAGATCCCATGAAAAAGAGAAGACATGAAATGTTCGTCCTTCCAGGGTTGGCTCGTTTTACTTGGCAGGATGATTTTCAGTTCTAGTCATCTTTTTTTGCAGGATATTATTTTAAACATGTCCCTGCCCCATGAAAGTATTACAACCCTAGACCAGGATGAATATAAAGTCACTCCAACAAATGCCTGTCACTTAGAAGAACTAGATGATGTAAATGTGACAGGCCAGAGACCCAAGCTCTCAAACCTTCCCCTCTGTGGCCTCCTTTCCTAGTTGCCACCCTTCCCCTCCCCACCTCTGATAACTAGAGCACTTGACATTTAAAGCCAAACTTTCCCCTTGGCAGAGAGCATGGGAAACGGACAATGGCAATTCATTCAGGAAAGGTGGAATTCTCCAGGGTGTAAGTTCAGCCATCAGCTACTTTGTAGCGAAAATGTGTAAAATGGTAGTAAGAAATGCAGCTGGTTGGAACCGGATTTTGCCTGCCTTTGTCTGAGGGACTTTTTTGGGGGGGGGATTCAAGGTGATCTTACTGGTGGTTTTGAACCAATAGCCTAAGCCTAAGGAAGAGGTTATCTCCCGTCACACAGATGTGTTAGTAGATCCCAGTCACCACCACCTTTCATGCCAACACACACATCACAGGTCGACTCCAAGGAAAAATAATACAGTATACCCAACAGAGTACAAGAGACACTTTCAGGTTTTGTGTTCTAGAAAGACACCATGGCAACAAAGTGTTTTACCAGAAAAACTAACTCCACTTCAGTCTTCAGGCTTTGACTTCAGTCTGTCTGCCTTCCACTCTCCTGACTGTGCCTTCCACTCTCCTGACTGTGCCTTCCACTCTCCTGACTCTGCCTTCCATTCTCCTGACTCTATGAGGCTTGTGCATCTCTCTGTGTGACTTAATTTAAATTAAAGTATTAGCTTCTCAAGAGCAGGAATTGGTAAAGTTATTTGAGAGATGTCAGTTTCTCGTCATGGGCCATTGATACCCCAAAACTCTGGTTCTGTTTTCCGATTCTTTCCTTGGGGTGTCCAGACCCTGCTGCACACCAGGCAAGGAAGGTTGGAGCGCAGCTGAGTTTCAATACCTTGGTCTGCTTCTTCCCTTAGGGTGTCCAAACCCGACCTTAGGGTTAGCAGGATCCCAGGACGGCAGTGAATGCTGAGGGGAAAGGTGTCCTCCAAAGACTTCAGCGTTACAGCTCTTTTAAACGACATTCAACGGAACAGCCGTGCTCTTTATGCGGGGCGAGCAAGAACTATCTAAACCTTGCAAAGTGAAACCTGGCAAAGTGGAAAGGGGTTCTTGGCGTGAAGTTTAATTGGCTGAGGTTTAAGGTTCTGGGGATACCCTATTTGCATGGAGAGGAATTCCAGGAAGCTGGACCTGTAATTTCTGACAAGGATTACCTGATATTCCTCAGGTAGACCTTGGAGGTCAGGCTCCCCAGATAGCATGGAGAAGAGGAAGCCCTGCTGGGAAAGAGAGTCCTCCATTTTGCATTGAGCTCAGGGGAGCTGTCAGGACATGGAACACTATGACCTTTAAATATCAGGATCTCCCAAACACAAAATGTGTGTGATAAGATATCTTTCTGCAGAAAGGGAGCTCCAGGTTTGGGTGTTTATGTGTATGTGAGTCCATGTCTGTTGAAAAAAAAAAACCCAATAAGGTAAAATTTTGTTTGGGCTTTAGAGTAAGGGCCTAGGGAGGGGATTGGTCATATGGGAAAAAAATATTTCTCATTTAGAGATAGGACTGGACAGTGGGTTAGACTTTAAAATGAAAAAATAAAAAACGAACTAATCACCTTTTAAAATTTTGAGAACTCAAATGGAATTTTGGAATCATAATTTTTGACATTAAAATTGAAATTCCTCACTAGATTTTACTAGGGGCCATAGTGGGCTTGGTGTTACATATATAACGCAGAGTAAGTAAGTATACTTTCTGATTCTGGGCTTGTTGGTTCAGATCATGATTCAGAAGTCATGAGTCTGAGTCTACCGCATTTTCTAGACCACGGAATCCTCTTTTGCAGCATTATTTTCTTACTGCAGTCCCATTGGTTCTAAAGATGGCATGTTTCCTTTAGAGGCTTGATTCAGTGCCAGTGAGATGCTCCTCTGGTAAGGGCATTTGCAGAACTAGTCTGGCAACCTGAGTTCAGTCTCTAGGACCCAAGTAAAGACAGGAGAACCAACTCCACAGGGTGGTCTTCTGACCTGCATACCCATGGTGCAGCACTCGCAAACACACACTCTCTCTCTCTCTCTCTCTCTCTCTCTCTCTCTCTCTCTCTCATACACACACACACACACACACACACACACACACACACACTTATAATAAGTTTAAAGGTGTTGATCATCAGTAGAACCACCAAATGTCCTTGGATCGAGCATCTGACCTGCTGACTAGGGTCTAGGCTTAAGGTATCCACTCTGACTTACTCTGGCTACATCTTTCCCAGGCCAACAGGTAACAACCTGGAACACCTCCACCCCTTTCTCACTAAGTATCTAGGGCCTTTGAGTTCCCCACCTTGGAGCTTTGTGAACATGTCGTAAGGACCTTTTCTTCCAGGGCTTGTCTTCCCGGGGCTGACTAGATGTCAGTATGTCCCCAATATGGTTTGAATGTGTCTCCCCAGTGGCTCCCAGGTTGGAAACTTAATCCACAAATTTACATGTTGATAGTATTGGTAGGAGAGCCTCTTGGGAGGTCATGAGAGTTAGGTGGGGTCATATTGATGGTTTTGCTCTCTCCCCATGAGCCGTCTTCCTCCTCATTACAATGTAGTAAGAAGGCTGGATCTGGATGTCAAGACCTCCAGAATCTGGAGCAAAACAAACGGCTAAAAGAAACCTCTTGTCTTATCAATTAACTGGTCTCTGGTATTTTGTTACATCAACAGAAAATGGAATAGGAGAGTCCTCTAGCCCTGAGGAGTGGATGCAGCTGGGGATGCAGTAGATAGGTTAGCACCTGGTAGCTGAGGTGTTAACAGCTACCCTGTTGACAGGGCCTAGGCAGGGCAGCTGAACTCGCACATCTGTTTTCTCATATCTTGTCTGCCATGGAGAACCATCCTGGTGAGGTGAATTCCTCACTACCTTTCACATAATTTTTCTGGCAAATTAGTTCACAACCTTTTTTGTTTTAAAACTTTCTTCCCACCACAGCAAGCCCAAGCAAAACTTCATTCTTGGCAAAGAAGAGAGTAGTGCTCACTTCAGGTTAAAAGTCTACACTCGCTCTTTTATTATTATTATTATCTACACTCGCTCTTTTATTTTCTTGCAATAGCAGGTCATTTCTTGGGGGACAAATATTGCCAGAGAGTATAACAAGTTCTTCTTAAGGTGAATTGACTCATTTCTACAACAGACTAGGGAGATAATATCTTTACTGTTACTGTCGAAGTCTTCTTCTTCTTCTTCTTCTTCTTCTTCTTCTTCTTCTTCTTCTTCTTCTTCTTCTTCTTCTTCTTCCTCCTCCTCCCTCCTCCTCCTCCTCCTCCTCCTCCTCCTCCTCCTCCTCCTCCTCCACTTCTTCTCCCTCCCTTCCTCCTCCTCCTCCTCCTCCTCCTCCTCCTCCTCCTCCTCCTCCTCCTCCTCCTCCTCCCCCCTGTCATCATTACCAACAACCCTATAGACAGACCCCATGGGAAACTGAAAACAAAGAGAAACCATTTGTGTAATGCCCAAAACTAATGCCGGAGGCACTGTGTTAACCACAATGAAATGCTGCATCTATTCAGTCTCCTCTGCTCTTATACCTCAACTCTATTTAGCCTTCAGGGCAGGCTGGAAGCTTTGCTTTGAGACAGAGTCTCACTGCAGCCAATTTTGGCCTAGAACTCACTATGTAGCTGAAGCTGAAGCTGGCATCTGCTCCTCTCAGATGCTGAGATCACAACATATCCTCCCACATGTGATAGCCTTGCCCCATTTGAGGTTCTGTGTGATTCTCAGAACGTCATCATTGTCACTTCCGGTAATGCATTTCCCGTTTGGGCTGCTAGAGATCTCATCTGTTTGTACTTTAGCTCTACTGAGTGTACTGGGGAGACTGTTTCCCTAGCAAGCACAGTAGACTGCAGTTCCCTGTTGAGATGCTCCAGCAGACAGGACTCCTTGCTGCTTCCGGGAGGAGGAACACAGTGAAGTCAATGGACTTCACTCAACGGTCATCCTCTAAGGGGCATCAACTGCAGAAAGTTGCCTTGTCCAAGGCTATGAACCTCCTGTTATAAAGAGCCACTTCCAGAGATTGAGGGGTGTGGGAGAATAATGTCCTGGCCATCTTGGGAAGTGTCATACTAAAACTAGCCTCTACTGACTCTCAAGGTCTGACTGTGAACATCGGCGTGATGCTCTGTGTTGTATATCTAGAAGTGGAAATTTAGCATTTGCTACGTTCAGATTGTGTTTTTTTACTAATCAAAGGCATTTTTTTTACTTATTCAGAGAGTCATTTTGCCATCATACTATTATTGTTCTCTGGTGACTTCAGGATCTTTGCCAAACATCTGAGAGCCCCTGTCTTGGAGGTCATTGTGGGGTTAGCTGGGGCTGTAGTTGGGCCTCATGGCTGTACTTTTTCCTCTGCTCAGTTCCATGTCCTTCCCTTTCTTTCATGCACTCTGATTTCCTGTATGCTAAGCTTTCTTTTCCACTTTGTTCTCTGGGACATTCAACTTGCAAGAAAAACTCTTAAGGGTCCTAAAAGTTTCTGTACATGACTCATTTTATGTAGACACTTTAGCGGACTTCTGAACTTTTTCCAGAAAAAAAAAATTGATAGCATATCATTCAAATGATTCTATTCCAAATCAGGATTGAGGCACTTTCTTTTTTTTAGGATTTTAAATACTTCCTCATTTATAATAATGCATAGTGACCCGTGGTCACTCTAGGTCCTCTACCTAGATGGCAAGGGATGTGTCTAGAATATGTTGATTGATTGGTCATGTTCAAATTGCTTGATTAGAAGTGACTTTTCTATAAGTTCTATCACTTATTTTTGAGCACTCAGGATAAAGAGCCCTGGTAGCCAGAGATGGTGGAGAATCATTGAATATTTTGCCTTTCTGAAAGTTTTTCCATTGTAATTTCCTACTCTGTTTGTAGGCATACTGGTCAAAAGATGTTGAAACATTATGACCTATATATTAACTGATTAGAAAGGCTCCTGGTGGGCTGGAGAGATGGCTCAGCCGTTAAAGGCTAGGCTCACAACCAAATATAGAAAGGCTCCTGGCTATAATTCGAGGGCAGGAGCTTAGAGATATCATTCCAGCAAACAGGGTCAGGAATTAATAGTCTAGGTGCTGGTTACTGTATTTGTGACCTTAATATTTGTCTTTTAGGATTGCTACTGCTGTGATGAAACACCATGACCAAAAGCAAGCTGGGGAGGAAAGAGTTTATTTAGTTTACACTTCCACAGCGCTGTTCATCATTGAAGGGAAGTCAAAACAGGAATCCAAAAGGGCAGGAACCTGGAAGCAGGAGTTGGTGCAGAGGCCTTGGAGGATTGCTGCTTACTAGTGCTCCTCATGGCTTGCTCAACATTCTCTCTTATAGAACCCAGGGCCAATAGACCAGGGTGGTATCATTAATAATGGGCTCTTCCACATCAATCAGTAGTTAAGGAAATGCCCCACAGCTATACAGACAGCTCAATCTTATGGAAGCATTTTCTCAATTGAGGCTCCTTCCTCTCCAGTGACTAGCTTATGTCAAGCTGACATAAAATTAGCCAGCACAATACAATACATCTAAATGGCTTTAATTTTCCAAAGGGAAATATGTGTGTGTGTGTGTGTGTGTGTGTGTATGTGTGTGTGTGTGTGTGTGTGTGTGTGTGTGTGTGTGTGTGTGTGTGTGTTTGAGACAGGGTTTCTCTGTGTAGCCCCTGTCCATCCTGGAACTCTGTAGAGCAGGCTGGCCTTGACCACAGACCTACCTGCCTCTGCCTCCAGAGTGCTGGAATAAAAGGCATGCACCACCATCACCTGGCTATTTTATATTGACGTTAATGAGTATTCAACTTATCTTCACTTGGGTATACCTTACAGCATAGGATAAATATATTTATTTAGTTTGTGTTTGCAAGTTATAAATAACCTTCACCGCCCCCCCATAAGTACGCATGCTTGCCATGGTGTGCACATGGTAAAAGGACAACTTCTGAAGTCATTTCTCTAGTTCAGCCTTGCTGTGACTTGCTTTTGCCATGCTATGTACTTTAGGCTATCAGGCCTGAAGGCTTCTGGGAAATTCTCCTGCTCTGCTTCCCTTCTCGCTATAGAAGCACTGGGATTAAAGATCGAATCCAATTTTTTAAAGTGGATAAAACTCAGATTGTCAGGTTTATGTGGCAAGAGCTTTTAACCACTAAACCACCTTGCTGGCTGGCCCTATTTTTTTTTTTTTTTTTTTTTTTTTGTTGAGAGCTTACTTTATATTTTGAAAGACAGCATTACTTTATTCTATCCTGGTTTGAGCAATACTTTATTAAATAAGGGCTAGAAGAAAAAACCCCCTCCCCCAAAAAAACAAACAAAAAACCCCAAAAAACCCCTCATGAAATCATGTAATAACGGTATCTCCTTACATATCGTCTGGCGTTTTGTTTTATTTGGGTGTGCTTAGTGAGGTTCTGAAGATTAAAATCAGGGTGTTACACATGCTTGGCACTCACTCTATCACCGAGCAACACTCCTAATTCTACCATTTCACCATAACAGCCGTTGTTTGGGGGTAAAAAGCAGCCTTAGGGATGGGATCCAAAGCCTTGTGCCTATTAAGCAAGTGTTTTATCAAATGTTTATGAAGATGGTTTACTAGGTATCTTGGTAAATGGTATGTAACATTCAAACATAAATATGGCAGAGCCTCCGCCCTTTGGGAGACACGGAAGGGGATATAACGAAACCGTTTGTCAATCATACCCCCAGGAAACCTGGAATAAATACATAGGAAATGGCTAGTAACCAAGAGTGTTTTTAAACGTGTACGTGGATTATGAGAAGAAAGAAGTGTATGTTGGAGATAAGCCAGGAAAGGCGGTCTGTCAGTTCCACTTCTAGTTATAAATGAGCAAGCACATTTAATCATCAAGGGATAAGGTTACTTCAGACAGAGGGAGTTTTGGGGGCTCAGGTAAGGCTATCAGCTTTTTCTCTTAACTTCCCACTCTCTTCATCTCCATTGAGCTCTTGATGTTCACCTACTCCCACCCCATCTAACCTTCTTCCTTCCTTGTTCAGAGAGATATTCTCTATGGGATAGGAAAGATGGCCACCGGAAGTCTCCAACCTGCTTCCTTCCAGCCCTGTGATCCAACCTGCAAGAATTGTTACAAAGTTTCAAATAGTAAATTTTTGCGGAATGACTCTTGTCTGGTTACAAACTATTGTGCTTTGAATGTGAAATGCTCCCTCCCCATAGGCTCATGCATCTGAACACCTCATTCACAGTTGAAGGAGGGCTGTGAGTGGGGCTCAGCTTGAGGAAGTGGGTCACTGGAGGTGGGTCTTCAGGTTACTTAGTCCAGCCCCATCTGCTGGACTCTCTCACTTACTGCATATACAATGTGGCTGGCTATCTCACTCTTTCCTGTCAAGCTAGGCCCTATAAGACAAAGCAAACCCTTTCCCTCCAAAGCTGTCTTTTTGTCCTGTATCTGCCCATAGCAAAGTAACTTATACAAACGTCCATCCTTAGCTCAACCACCAGGACCAAGATGAAGACACCACAGAGAGTAGGATGTGCTTAGCATCTCTTATATACTTACATTGTGTTTTAGAGGCAAGCTCAAGCTTCCTAAGGAAATATGAATGCTGAGTATCTCTAAGTGCATGCTGGTGGGTAGAGAGCTATACGATCTGAACTCTCTTTGCTCGGATAAGGAAGGCCCCTATAAGTCTTTTTTTTTTTTTTTTTTTTTTTATTAAAATTGGGTATTTCTTATTTACATTTCAATTGTTATTACCTTTCCCGGTTTCCAGGCCAACATCCCCCATACAGAGGGGGACCTCTATATGGGTGTTCCCCTCCCCACCCTCCCCCCATTACTGCCCTCCCCCCAACAATCCCGTTCACTGGGGGTTCAGTCTTGGCAGGACCAAGGTCTTCCCCTTCCACTGGTGCCCTTACTAGGTTATTCATTGCTACCTATGCAGTTGGAGCCCAGGGTCAGTCCATGTATAGTCTTTGGGTAGTCGCTTAGTCCCTGGAAGCTCTGGTTGCTTGGCATTGTTGTTCATATGGGGTCTCAAGCCCCTTCAAGCTCTTTCAGTTCTTTCTCTGATTCCTTCAATGGGGGTCCCATTCTCAGTTCAGTGGTTTATTTCTGGCATTCACCTATGTATTTGCCATATTCTGGCTGTGTCTCTCAGGAGAGATCTACATCCGGTTCCTGTCAGCCTGCACTTCTTTGCTTCATCCATCTTGTCTAGTTTGGTGGCTGTATATGTATGGGCCACATGTCGGGCAGGCTCTGAATGGGTGTTCCTTCAGCCTCTGTTCTAAACTTTGCCTCCCTATTCCCTCCCAAGGGTATTCTTGTTCCCCTTTTAAAGGAGTGAAGCATTTGCATTTTGGTCATCCTTCTTGAGTTTCATGTGTTCTATGCATCTAGGGTACTTTGAGCATTTGGGCTAATATCCACTTATCAATGAGCACATAGCATGTGTGTTTTTCTGTGATTGGATTACCTCACTCAGGATGATATTTTCCAGTTCCATCCATTTGCCTATGAATTTCATAAAGTCATTGTTTTTGATAGCTGAGTAGTTTCCATTGTGTAGATGTACCACATTTTCTGTATCCATTCCTCTGTTGAAGGGCATCTGGGTTCTTTCCAGCTTCTGGCTATTATAAATAAAGCTGCTATGAACATAGTGGAGCATGTGTCTTTGTTATATGTTGGAGCACCTTTTGGGTATAGCTGGGTCCTCAGGTAGTGCAATGTCCAATTTTCTGAGGAACCTCCAGACTGAATTCCAGAAAGGTTGTACCAGTCTGCAATCCCACCAACAATGGAGGAGTGTTCCTCTTTCTCCACATCCTCACCAGCATCTGCTGTTGCACTATAAGTCTTAAAGTAAGAAAATAGCTGTGTACAATGGTTCCTGAGGTCAACTTTGGCATTTCTTTCTTTTTTTCTATTAAAATGTTTCTGATTGCTCAAGGAGAGGCCTTCCTGGAAGACAGTGTACAATGTAGCTAAAGATAGTGGCCCTAGTGCAAATTGTAGACCAACGATTCACCCTCAGAGGTTCCTGGATGATGAATGTCCCACTGAGATGCAGGATGCTCATGGGTAAGGAGGTGGTTCATACACAGTGGCAAGGAGTCTCTGAGAACTCTTTCTAAACTCTTCTGAGAATCTAAAATGTCTCTAAAAACACAGACTATTAAAAATATCGAGGATGACAGCAGCTGACAGTCTTTTGAGCGCTGATGTGAATTTAAAAGAACAAAATGTTCCCAGATGTCGACTAGCCCAGAAGCCAGCAGATTCTCAGATGGAATTATTTATTGGATTTCCGTGCTAGTGATAGGAAGTAAATTCAGTCATTTTGCAAACATAGATTTAAAAACAATAAATGTTTGAATTTGTTTTCTTAGATATAAGTTGCTACACTCTGAATTTGCATTCAGTAATGAAGTACAGAAGATGTTGGAATCATCTTTTTTTAAACTAGGATAAAAATTGTAACTGCTTATATTGTGTTTCTTGTTTCAGTGTTCTTTAGTCTCCTGACTACAGACTATGTTTGGAATTCTATTCCTAAATTTGAAATGTTAAAATACAATCAGCATGTAGTAAATATTATATTTGGGAGCTATATGTTATAAATTTGTGTCTTAGTTAGACAAGCATATCTTTACTTCTGTCTTAGGGTTTTCATTGCTGTGAAGAGACACCAAGACAACTCTTATAAAGGCAAACATTTAATTGGGACTGGCTTAACAGTTTCAAATGTTCAGTCCACTATCATCATGGCAGGAACCATGGCCGCGTACAGGTAGACAAGGTGCTGAAGGACCCAAGAGCTCTACATCTAGATGCCAAGGCAGCCAGAAGGAGACAGTCTACTGCAGGCAGTTGGGAGGAGGCTTCCACACTGGGGAGAGCTTAGGTATAGGTAGTCTCAAAGCCTGCTTTAGCAGTGACACACTTCCTCCGATAAGGCCACACCTACTCCAATAAGGCCACACCTACTCCAATAAGGCCACACCTACTCCAATAAGGCCACACCTCCTGATAGGGCCACTCCCTATGGCCAAGTATTGAAATACATGAATATATAGAGGCCAAACCTATTCAAACAACCATAATTTGATTCTGTACACTTTAAGGATTTGACTTTCAAAAAATATTATATATCCTGTCTGAGTCCTAATTCTCTCCACAATTAAATAGACTATGGATAGGGGTCATTGACTTATACACATTTTGTTTTGCTTTGTTTTTCCTTAATTTACTTTTGTTGTTGTTTTGTTTGGTTTTGAGACAGGGTTTCTCTGTGTAGCCCTTGCTGTCCTGGAACTCACTCTGTAGACTGGGGGTGGGGGGTGGGCTGGGCTGGCTCAGACTCACGGAGATCCATTTGCTTCTGTCTCCTGAGTGTTGGGATTAAAGGCATGTGACACCACTGCTTGGGTTGCTTTTGCTTTTGAGCTCTTGTTGGCCTGGAATGCTCTGTGTAGACCAGATTGGCCTCAATCTCACACAGCTTCTTCCTGTCTATGCCTCCAGAGTGCCAGTGCTGGAATTAAAGGTGTGTGCCACCGCGCCCCTCCCCTCTCACTCATCTTAATTGAAAAAACGACTAAGAAGTATTCTGTGATGGAGTAATAAGGCTGGAAACTGAAAGGAAGGTTCGCCCAACTGCAACAGCACATCCTTGCAAAGTGACTGGTTTACCAGGAGACCTCAGGAGAGGTGACCTCTTGCCCTTCCCCACGCCCTAGCTTCTAGACTGGGAATCCACAGCCAGGTTAGAGACCTTTACCCTCAACCACATTCCTTAAAACCTTGCACCCCATCAAAGATGAAAAGCAGTTTGTTCCTACTTTTGGATAGCATTATTTCTGAGAAATTCTCTTATTCTTGGCAACTGCTGATAGCTGACCCTGCCCTGGTAGCTTACAAATGGCAATTTTAACTGCAAACATCCTTTTCGGCCTTGGGAAGAGCAGGAAAGGAACCAAGCCTGTGATAAAGGCTGTGTAGGAAACAATAAGATAAGGAGGTCAGGCCCCGCCCGGCCTGCTCCTCCCGCAGGAGGGACTGGTTCTCAGCGCTGGGAACTCTGTGTAATAGGATCCGGTTGCCGGGCTGCCGCGGGGAAGCATTTGGGCGTGGGACCGCGAGAAGCCGCTTGTAAACAGAGCCGGGCCGGGATGGTTGGCGGCCGGAGCGTAGCCGCTGGCGGTGAGGAGGGCGGGCTGCCTGGGTCGGGGTCCTGCTGGGGGTTGACTGCAGGCCGCGCGGGCGACAGGACCAAAGCCGCGGTGAGCATCCACCTCGCGGCGGCCGCGGACCAGCGGGCGAGCGGGGAGGGGGACGGGATGACGCATCCCTGGATCTCCCCGGGGTCGCGGGGGTTCTTCCCACGCACCGCTTTCTGTTGCATTTCGCGCTGGGGATAGCACTTCATTTGTGGGTGGTTAAGTGATGGGGAAGGCATGACCCGCTGTTTATTTTTGTGACTCAAGTAAACGCTAAGTAGTTGAATAAGGTGATCCTGTTCTCTGCGTTGTTTTTAGTAACCCCTCCCCAGCGATCATAGAAACCAAACCCCAGTAGAGAGCTTTTAGCCCCAGAGAAACGCAACGATTGTTCTTTCTGTTGACTGTGCCCATTTTGAATATATAGTAAATGACGCCACAGGACTAATGACAAATTGGTCTTGTATGAAAAGCTTACTAAGCTAAAAAACGAAAACCAAAACAAAATAAAACAAGATAAGGAGTTGTAAGGCCCATCCCTTAAGATGAAAAAAAAAAAATGCTGATTTTGAAAGACAAATAGAGACTGGGCTTATATGTAAAGATTGCAAAGCAAGACGCCTTTTACTTTAACAGGTTAAATAGATTGAGCTATGTTGTTGTAAACGTTAGTTTTATTCCCCCCTTTTTTCTTCGATACGTGGAACTAGAAAGAAACTTCTGGGTTTTTTTTTCTTTAAAATATTTTCAATAAATCATAATAAACTGTGATTTGTACTTATACAGCATTATAAGATAGCACATGTTATAATTGATTTGCCTAAAACTAAGTAGTTTTTCTTTCATTTACTTAAATACCGTAGCAAAAATGAGGTCTTTAAAAGGTCAATAGACATGTGTTACCTTGGTAACATAATTAAATTTTAGCTAGGAGTCAAATATTAGGTTAAATTGACAGGAGAAGTGTGTAAATGTCATGGATCAAGAAACATCAATACCTTATGTGTTTGTCTTTATAGTAAATACTTCCACAATGCTATGATTCTAGCAAGATCTTTAGAGCTTATCTCAGCTAAATTCTTGTTTGGTCACTTTCTCATTGCGTCATCCTGGGAAGTTTACTCAATTTAGCTGTTTCCTAATCTGTAGAATGGGAATAATAGCCACCTCATCAAAGATTTAATGAGGATTAAATATGTATACTTTTTGAGGGAGTCTCTCTGTGTAATCCTGTCTAGCCTGGAAATCACTATGTAGATCAGGTTGTCCTTGAACTCACAGTGATCCGCCTGCCTCTGCTGGGGTTAAAGGCATGTGTCACTGTGCCTGGCAACTTGATGTTTTAAAAGTGCCTGGAACAGTACCTAGAATAAGTGTTTGATGAATGTATCAAATAAAAATATTCCATTATTGAAAAGCAGATGGACAATTGTATTCGGGGAGGGATGGAAGGGGAAGTTCTTGGTGGATGGGTACAGAGCAAGATGAAATGGCCAATAGGGATTGGGCTTCATGATAGTGATTTGCTTAGTAGTTACCATGGTGAATTTTGTATTGCCACACAGCAGCCTCATCCGTGCTTGCCTTTAGTGCTGTGGAAATGCAGCTCCCGGTGCTTTATTTGGTTCATGCACTGGAGATTTAACATAAAGCCTACAAACAGATTATAAACACACCCAGAGACTCTGGGACAGTTGTTGTTGCTTTTTTTCCTCTAATCCCTACAACCTGTACATAGAAGACATTTCTACCTGACTGTTATATTACATGTCACACTGGAAATTAGAATGGAGAGATTGTCAGGGTAGGTCTGACTGAAGAGTGCCCATAAAAGTGTAGAGCTTTCTGTGGCTGGGAAATCAAGAAGACTTAACATGCTGTGGCTGATCTGAAGATGGGCCATACCGTTGAGCAGGACTTTAGGCAGCCTTGAGGAATTTGGAAGGCATAAAACTACCAAGAGTGGCCCCCTGGCTGACGACCAACAGGAAGTTACCAAAACCAGGCTTTTGTCAATAATCCAGATACGTTTGAATCTAGACTATTTTCTAGAATTTCAGATAGGAACCCAGCCCACCTGAGCTAACACCTTAGTGACTATGAGATAAGAAATATTTCTTTTTCAAAATTATTTTTAAAGGTTTATTATTTAGTGTATATAAGTACACTGTAGCTATCTTCAGACACACCAGAAAAGGGCATCAGATCCCATTACAGTTGGTTGTGAGCCACCTTGTGATTGCTGGGAATTGGACCTCTGGAAGAGCAGTCAGTGCTTTTAACCATTGGGCCATCTGTCCAGCCCTTTCAAAATTATTTATTCTCATATTATGTGCATTGGTGTTTTGGCTGCATATTTCCGTATGAGGGTTTAAGATCACCTGGAACAGGAGTTACAGATAATTGCGAGCTGCCCTATGAGTGTTGGGAGTTGAACCTGGGTCCTTTGGAAGAGCAGCCACTGCTCTTAACCACTACGCCATCTCTCTAGCCCTAGGAAATATTTTTTAAAGCAACCCAGAGTGTGAAAATTTGTTGTGTCGATGATGGAGAAGTAATAAAGAATCTAGCAGAAAAATGGACAAAAAACCCCAAAAAACTAAACACATTGTTATTATGGGATGTCCCCAAAGGCCTGTGTGTTAAAATCTTAGTCCCTTTAGAGGTAATTTGAAAGGGTGGGCCTTATGAGAGGTAGAAGTCTTTAGGGAAGGCCAACCAAGAGGGTTGTGGGCTCTGGGTCCTCCTGTTTTGCTGTTTGAAGTGCTTTTGCTCTGCTGTGCACCCTGACCCAGATGTGGCCCTGCCACAGTCCCTGATATAATGGGACCAACTGGCCGTAGACTGAAAGCTCTGAAACTGGGAGCCAAAATGAACCTTTGCAAGTTGATTACTGTGGGAATTCCCTCCTAGACATAGAAAGGAACTGGAATTAAATAGCTAATCTATTAAATGGTGTTCTTTCCATTAATCAAAGGAGTGAACATGGAAGCAACAAGGCAGTACCACTCCAGCTCTCAAAGTGCTAGAGATCTCAAAGAGGTTTCGTTGTCCTGTCAAGCAGTATGTCAGGAGCAGACAGTGAGTGCAGCCTTTCTGAAAAGCACAGTGACTGAACGTGTAAAAAGTCTCAGCAGTGCTCCTACCCTTTGACTTAGCAATTCCTCCTTGAGAAGCCCAGGGAACTTACGAGAACAGTTAAGTTCATCATAGCGCTGAGTAAACCTTTGTGTAGAACAGAGCGGGAAATACTGTAAATGCCCAGTAACAGGGGAACAGTCACATCATGGGTCCATCAAAAGACATGGCATAATGCATATATTAAAAAGGTTTTTATGAAGGATATTAACAGTGGAGAGGGCTCAGTCATTGATAAGCAGGGGAAAGATAGCAGAACTGTATCTGCAGTGTACTTTCAACTAATATCTTCTTTCCCTCTTATCCTCTCTTTTTTCTTCTTTGTTATACAGTGCATTTTTCCCTGTTAGAGGGTAAATAAGAATTGTTTATTTTGCCTTTATTCTTTTCAAAACCCTGAACAATGCGTAGTCCTTTTTTATAACCATAAAGTTCAATAAGTGTTTCAAAGTTTCCTACACTATATCCAGTGCATTTTGAGTCTAAAACCCTGGACTAACAATGGGAACAGTAAATTTATAACTAATTTAGGTACAGAGCAGAGAGTCTTTCAGAAGACGTTGAGGTAGAAAACAGAATACTGGAAAGATCACACAATGTTTCTCGGTGGGGTGATCAGTGCAGACTTCTGTTGAAAAAACACTCAGTGTGACATTGAAGTAATAGAAAAAGCTTATGGATGAAATTCTACTAAACATTCTTGTACTTTTGTCTCTTTTCCTTTCCTTTTATGATTAATCTTTTTTTCTAAGAAAAAGTCTTAAGATAGAGCCTAAGTAGGCCTGGAACTTGTTGTATAGCCCAGGTTTGAACTAGCAGACCTGTCTACAGCCAATCTGTCCCAGTGCTCCTCATCTTATCTGACTAGTGATCTTCCTGCCTGGGCCTCTAGATGCTGGGATTATAGGCATGTGTGGCCAACATGTCTAGCTAAAAGCTCTTGCTTTCTTTCATGAGTGGGTTTAGGTGTTAGGTTAACAACCCTCTTCCCCTCGCTCCTTGTTGATATATACACCTAAGAAATAGGGGACTGAGGAATATGTAATCATTCGACAGAAAGGAAAAAGAAGACCTTGTCATTAGGACCAGGAAAATCAAGCTAGAGGCCAGTACCACCCTTGCTACAAGCAACCAAAGCTTGTGTGTATTGAATATTTATCAGATAGCAGACGTACTATGATCTCAGTATGTAGCCCTTTCAAAAGATTTGGAATCGGATCATGCATTTACATGTTTACAAAGCAGGCTGAGATATTGACATTACTAAACTAGTTTCAGAATGTCTAATTTCAACCTAGAAAAGATTAGTAACACAGACCTAGTTTTTAGGGTTCTTTTCTAGACAGTTCCCAGGGGCATTAGGCTATGGCTGCTCCTTCTCTTTCCCTAATGACTGGCCCCCTCTTCTGTTTCACATCACTCTCACCCACACCCCTAGAGCAGTACCAAAATGTCTGTCTCCACAGTGGCTCCTGGCCGTTTTCTGGCTTGTGTCATAGCAGATTTCACCCCTTGGAAGAAAAGGTATGGAGGAATACCTAGCAAGGAACTGCTGTCTTCCTTTTCATTTTCTGTTCAGAGCTGATGTGGTATATGGGTCCCAAGGAGCTGCACTGTGTGCTAGTTTCAATCGCAAAGCAAGTAATTCAGAGGACTTCGTAAAAAGTGTGATGAAGCGTTTGCCAGTAGCAAAGTCCATATACAGTTTGCTCCTGTCTCATTGGTATGTGTAGGTAAAGACAAACGTTAAAGACCTCACAGCTTATTCTCCTGCCAACTGTAGAGTAAAGTAATTAGTCTCGTTGGTAGATGAGTTAGGAGCAAAACTAAAAGTGAACATAGAGACGCAGTGGGATTGATTGATTGTTGAGAGAAGATCTCTCTATATGGTCCTCGATGTCCTGGGACTTTCTATGACCCAGGTTGGGCTAGGGCTCACAGAGATCCTCCTGCTTCTGCCTCCCATGTTCTGGGATTGAAGATGTGTACCACCATGCCCAGCTTAGAGGCTGTTTTGTTGAGATGTCAAGCATACTGCTTATTGTTAACATTTTTGATTGTTAATTTGAGCTTGGTTTCAAATAGGATTCCCTGATTATGCACAAGATTCATGAGTGAGGCAGGGGCATATTTATCTCTAGCTATCTTGAGTAGAGTAACCAGTTTATAATTCAGTATAAACTAAAGCTGCCTTGTTCTGTATCACCCAGTTATAAATAATTAGCTAATTGGGAAATGGGTAGACACACACTCTACTATGTGGTCTGTAGGTATGATAACCTTGAACAAGACACACAGTTTTGTCTTTAGAAAGCTTACCGTTTGTCAGGGAAGATAGAGAAGAAACAGGCCTCTTTAAAGTAGTGTCTGACCTGATTATGGAGGCAATCCGGATGCTGTAGGGAATATAAGGGCCTAGGAAGTGGGAAAGCACAAAGTCAGCACAGACCTGAAGGCTTAGATGCAGCTGCTCCGGGGTGGGGCACTTGGGGACGAACTGTGCTAGTAAAGAGGTTAAGGATGGAGGCAGTGGGGAAAAAACAAAACCAGCTTCCAGACAAAGAAGACAGGAGATTCTAATTCCTATAAATTCTTTATGACCGGAGCCAGAATGAGATTGTGGTAGAGTGTAGAGGGAAATTTAAGAACTAAGGGCTAAAAGGAAAGTGATGTGAGCTCTTCTGAGTAATGTTTATCTAGAGGGCAGCACAGTTTTGATTTCAGAAAGCCCACTTGGGGGACAGATGTAGAGAACATGGCTGTGGTGGTGACTGGACTGCGGAGGTAGACATACAGACAGTGGGAGGACTTTGCAGAGACAGAGGTCATAGGGCTTGCTAATTTGTATTGGTCGCTGGTGACTCAGCTAGAAATGCCAGAGTGGATATTCATCTTTATTAGGGGACAATGTCCTTTGCTCTGTATCGAATGTTTGAAGGAGGCAGGCTGGAGGGTAAGATGAGAAGTTAGTTGTGCATTGTAGGAATTGGGGCATATATAAAAAAAAGGTCAGCTATCTCAGGAGATGGAGAATTTCTCTGTGGAAGAGATGCTAGGTAAGAATACAGGGTATTTATCATCTGAGCACAGGAACAAGAGAGAGGAACATCCATGGACAAAGGAGAAAGGGCAGAGGTGGTCGTGGATTCATGAGTTTCACACAGATGGGTATTCATAAGTCGCACTGATAGTGGTCAGTCAGACCTGTTGGAGGACAGTTCCTAGATTTGGCCATCTAGAGAGGGCCAGTGACCTTTGCATGTAAAGTTTCGCCTGGTGCAGAACCACACTGCTCCTAGGAGAGTGAATGGGGTGGTAAAAAGGAGAGCCTAAAAGTGTAAAAGTCAAAACCTTTCCAGAAACGTAGGTGAGAGAGAAAGGAGGGAAATGTGTCCTAGACCTAGGAAAGTGCAGGAAGCACATAGGGCCTTATTTATAGTTCTCATTGGGGACGGCTTCTCTTTTTTTATTTAAAAAACTTCTACATACAGTATATTTTTATATTCTTTCCTTTTAACTCCTCCCAGATCTTCCTCATCTCTCTGCCCACACCACTTCAAGCTCGTACTCTCTTTTCTGTCTCTGTCTCTGTCTCTGTCTTTCTCTCTCAACCATAACAACAACAAAAAACCTAGTAAGATAAAACTACCAAAATAAAACACAGTGCATAGATAACAAACACAGTCACTTTATGCTAGCCAGCTACTCCTGAGTATGGGGCCTGCATAGAGTGTGGTTGGCACGCCCACTGATGCTCCATTGGAGGAAACTGATTTTCCCTTTGCCAGCAGCTAACAACCACACATAGATTTTTGGTTAGAGGTGAGATATTGTGTCCACTTCCCCTTCTCTGTGCTAGGATTTTTGTCTGGTTTGAACCTGTGCACATCTTGTGCACCAGTCACAGTCTTTGTTTTGTCTGGAAATGTTTCCTTGGAGTCATGCACCACCTCTGGCTCTCACAGTCATTCTGCCTTTTCTTCCACAGATCTCTGAGCCTGGAGGGGAGGGGTTTGATGAAGACATCCCATCTAGGGTTGACTGCTCCAAAATCTCTCTCTCTGCCTGCTGTCCAGGTTTGGGTCTCTGTGTTAATTCCACTCTACTGCAAATGGAAGCTTCGCTGTGGCTGGAGTAGTGCACTGATCTGAACCTATGCAAACTGTCCTGTTAAATCCTGCAGCGAGTGAACCCCGCCAGGCCAAGGCCACTGAGAAGCAGGCAGAGCAGCCGCTGCTGCCTTTAACTCTGCAGAAGGAGTGCTTGGGTGCATTAAGACTTTAAATCCGAGCTTCCTAAGCAGATCCCGTCACCATCCTTTCTGTAGTTGCTAGGTGTAAAAGAGAAGATCAAAGAGAAAGTAGTCATCTTTTCCATGGTGTAGATACCCAGGGCATCCTGTACCCTGGTAGGGATTCATAAAGAGCAGCATTCTGTTGTTTGATTTGCATCCCCAAACCACCTTTGCACGTACAACAGGAATCTTTATTTGCCCTGTGTGTTGACAAAGTAGCTCAAGCCGAGGCTCAAGAAGATTGCCCCAAATCATACTCCGGGAACAGTGCGTAGAAAACGGAGACCCATGCCTTCAACTTTTAACCCTGTAGCCCGAGTAGGTACCTTTCACTGGAGGATTATGTGTGGTGTCTGTCTTGTTGTTATTGAGTGGCAGTGTTAAAAACGGCATATTATCTTCTTAGTAGACTTCAAATAAGACTGAAAGTTATCAGTCAATCTTGTTATTTTGTTTGAACTTCATAAATGCATAATGCTAACTTCGAGGTAGCTTTAAAAGGAGTCTGTTTATTTAAACATGTTTTAATAGTTAAAATGTTTGAGTTATCTACAGTAGCATCCGGTTTGAAAATATTTCTTTTATTTCTCTTGGCAGAAACATTTGTTTGCAAGTTCTTTTAAGCAAGCATTTTTACAAGTGTTTCTATTTGTTGGCATAGTGAAGTAGGATTTCTTAGTGAAACAGTAAGAGGTTTGGGCAGTTGGGACTAAATATTTCTAGAAGCACTTGTTTAAGTGAAGTCCCAGTTATCATACCCTTACAGATGGTCTGAGTAACATGTCCAAGGTCACAAAGAGAAGTGAAGCTAGTTCTTTAGTAGAGAATAACTTTTTAATTACTCTCTTTGTTCAGGGACTTCTCATATACCAATTCCCTTGGAGAATTTACAACGACTCAGAAAGACCGTAGAAGTGATTCCTTTATTTTTTGTACATCAGGTATCAACTGTTTCCCTGGGTATAAGTATGGCAAGTATCAGTCAGGTAACTCCATGGGTCATGGGATTAACAAATAAAACAATACAAAATAAATATTAGTTACAGTGTCTGCTCTTTGATACTGAAATTTGAAACACTATGCATATGAAATGTTAGTGTATCATTTAGGGTCATTAATTGGCTCTGAATTGCATATGACACCCTGCATTTAGTGTTGGCTTTAATCAGGCCATATTACCCAAAACAAATAACTTCATCTTTTTAAGTTTTCATTTTCTTGTAAAGTGGAAATAATGATATCAGCTCCTAAATGACTTGTTGGGAGGATTTAACGACTCAGTGCTCACAGGGAGCTTAACGTAATGCCTGCCGTTTAATAAGTATTAAGTGAATATGAGCTATTTATAATTTGTCATTGGTCTTAAGAACTAGAAGAACTATGCTTTAATTTTCAGCGTTTGTTAAACCCATATTTCACCTTTTACATCAGCCCATCTGTACTGAAAGGGACTTCTGCAGCATAATCTTAACTTTCTTTTTTTTTTTTCTTTTTTGAAACAGGGTTTCTTTGTGTAGCCTTGACTGTCCTGGGACTCTCTCTGTAGACCAGGCTGTCCTTGAACTTACTGGGACCCACCTGCCTTTGCTTCCTGAGATTAAAGGCATGTGTCACTACTGCCAGGCTCTCTGCAGGACATTTGTAAAGGGCTTATTTAGTACTGTGGTGGGCAGGACTCTCTGATGATGGGCAGCTGTTTAAGTGTTAGTTATCACAGTTTTATCACTTAGTACCAGATCAGGTCAGCCGAATGTCAGTCAGTCAGATTCCTAGAGTTTATACATTACACCCTTGGGATTTGTTGTTTGTTTGTTGGGATCAGGTTCTGTAGAATCTGTTTGGCCTCACACTTACCATGTATGCCGTGGAGGCTAGCCTTAAACTCCTGACCCTCCTGTACCATGGAGCCCACACTGCAGAACTGTTTGGGAAAACCCATTTCACATTAATGGTCCATAATGCAGTTAATTTAAGGGCTAGGGTGCTGGCTCGATGGTTAGAAGTAGATAGATACTGCTGTTCCTCTGAGTTTAAGTGCTGGTCCTCAGCTCAGGCAGCTTACAGCTGCCAGCACCTCTCGCCGCTGGGGGATCTGATGCCTCTGGCTTCCACAGGCCCCTGTACTCACACACATGTATCCCTACAGAAAACACAGAAAATACCCACACCCCTCACACATTCACCACATTCACAATTACAAATAAAATAAATGCTAAAAAAAAAAAAGATGGCTCCTATTACTCTTAGGGTTTTAAACCTTTCCCTCTGCCTGTATGAGAGGCAGAGGATTTTCTGGCCTTCATATTGTCCAGTTAAATTCTTTCTGTTTTTTGTCCTTATCTTATCTTTGAAGTTAAAGAGTGTGTCTGCCTTTGCTGGCTGTGCTTGCTTCCTGACTAAATTGGTTAGAGGCAGATTGATAGCCAAGGTCACTGTCGGATCAGTCCTAAGGAGGAAGGAGGATGCAGCCTGTCACTGCTGAACTTGTAACACTTCAGATAGCGGAGGAGCACCCTTTGCTTAGGCCTACCTGATCACTGGCTTGGAACTTTCGAGAACATGTTCAACAAAGATCCACCCTCGCTTTTTAGCAGATTCAAATATAACAGAAAGAAAGAAAGAAAAATTAAGTACTTACCAAAGTATCCTTTCTGAGCACCCCGAAACTGGTAATTTGGTAATGTTTTCAAATTCCATTCTCTCTCTCTCTCTCTCTCTCTCTCTCTCTCTCTCTCTCTCTCTCTCTCTCTCTCTCTGTGTGTGTGTGTGTGTGTGTGTGTGTGTGTGTGTGTGTTTATATTTGTTTCCTCCCTGACTGATCTGTACCTGGCTACTAATGACACTGTCCGTCTGTTTTCTGCAGCTTCCCCAGGGGAATCTGTGTTTTACACCTCCATGATCTAAAGTAGCGCTCGGGCACTTGATGCATCCTTTAGATTTTCTGAGAAATTATATAAACATTATCTACGTCCGTGCTTCTCAACTATAAGGTGGTTTGGGGCAGACTTAGCAGGATTGCTGCTTCACAGAGATGGCCAGAGGCCTTGTATCAATCAGCCTGACTTGCTGGATGTCACTCAGTTGGGAACCTGAGTGTTAAGAACAGAACCTTTTCCTGGGTCCATGGATTGTCTTGTGCTCATTACTGTATTTGTCCCACGGTGCAAGCTGGGTGGCTCAGGGCTTAGCTTCAGTCTACGTAGGGTTCTGCCACTGTGGCACCTGTGAGCTTTAAGATGATCTCAAAAGTCGAATTTGGGTGGCCCACAGGACTTGGTAATTAGACAAGGATTTCAGAAAGTCTCTGTCTTCCCCATGAGACAATAGATGAGTCATATGGTCTCTTTCATCGTGACTGAAAACAGTCCTTTCACCTACCTCTCTCTGCTGAGGTCTTTCTAAGTATTTATTAAAAGGCTCACCAAGCACTTTATAAATCATAGTCTAAATTCTGCATGGGAAAAATGAGTATTTTCAGTAAAACCATGTAATTTCCTCCACAGGTTAAATAAATTTTGAGGCATTATGCTAGAGAAAAAATGAAAGAAACTCCAGCTTATATTTGGAAATACTTCCAACCCCATTCGTGTTGAGAAGATTCTAAATAGTTCTATGAGCTGATGATGATCCTTAGGTCTGCAGGCCTTTCCCTAGCCCTTTTGGGATATGAGGCACATAGGGCTAAACACACTACTTCTTTGTTTTGTTCCTTGTTGCCACACTTCACACTTTCAGCCCATGGCAATGCTGTGGCCCCTAGGTATACCTTGCAATTAATCCCTATTACAGTTAGGACTAACTCCAGCAGCACGGCCTTCGGCTGTATGTGGGGCTGGGAATCGAACTTAGGGCCTGATGTATGCTAGGCAAGCACTCTACCACTGAGCTACGTCCCTGGCTGTCCTTTTCCTTTTGAGGCAGAGTCTTAATAAGTTGTGTGGGCAGGCCTCGAACTCACAGGCTTCCTGCTTCAGCCTCTGTATAGCTAGGGTTACAGTCCTGCAGCACCAGGCAAGAGTACCATGTGGTTCCTGTGATGGAAGTGTCATTTCACCTCAGTCTCAGGATGAAGATGATTGGAGTGATTGATTCGCTCGTTCTTTCATCACTGTTCCCTGCAGAGGAGGCAAGGGGAGATGGGAGACAGCAAGTCTGCAGTTTAGACATTTGCAGAACTGAAATCTGTCTGTCTATTTTGTCTCTAAGAGCTGGGCATGTGAGGACACTGGTGGTTATAGGAAGATAGACTTTCTAGTCAGGTAGCCGACGGAGGACAATAATTGTCAGGTTGCCTTTGGTAGCAGAGCCGTCTGAGATTTGAAGTCTTGTGTGCTTATATTTAGCTGGATTGCAAGAAAATGTCTTACAGCATTGTATGTGGCAAGATTTTGCAGGTGGAGATGGTAAGAGCAGGGATGGACTGAAAAGTATTTGGGCTTGATTGTTGGAGGCATTCAAAGCGGACATCTCAGTGCTGGCGTTAGGAAGGGCGTGAGCTCAGAGTCATCGGTCATCACAGAATAACCTTGTGTTCTGCAGTGGCGCCTTGATTTCTATCCAAGGTCTTCGTGAGGTCTTTGGTACCTGACATTTCCCATGTTTCAGTGGCATGGAAACTTTCTCTGCTCAGATATAATTTAAATTTTAGTTAACAGGAGGTTTTAGAAAATAAGGAATATTTTAGTAAGGTTAGCTTATATTCATATACATTTTGCTAGGAAAAAAAGCTAGTATGAAATTTAAAAACTTGAAAAAAATACAGTGTTTTAGAAAGTAAGTCAAATGAACATTATTCCATGGCCATCACAAAGTGACCATCACACAGAGGTCATTAGTGGTATCACACTGTGGCCATTGCAAAGTAACCGTCATATAGTGACCATCACATGGTGCCCTCAGTCAAGGTACTTGATATTGTTGACTCCTTATTTGAAAATGAATATTATAACACCCATAGTATATATTATATTGTGAGACTTAGAGACATAGAGTATAGTGCAGCATCATTAGCATAAAATAAAATGACAAGTTTTCCTTCTCATCAGCCAAACCCCACACCCCAGCCCTCACACAGTAGGTGATGTAGGAGAGGTACCAGAGATACTGTGGCAGTTTAAAGAGCCATTTAGGGAACAAGGAGGGCTTTCAGAAGAGGTGGCAGGTGAGTAGCTCTTGAAGAGTTGATAGAAATTTAATGGGTAGAAGTAGGCAGAGGGTAGTCTAGTAATGATCACCAGCAAAGACTTGGAATTTGAAAAGCATAAAATTTAATCAATAGTGTAGGTTAAAGGCTTTTGCCTACAACAGTGCCCAGTCCATAGTGGACACTCAGCTAATATTACAGATTAAACAACTGGGAATGGTTTTAGATACACTGAGTATAGTTTTGCCATGAGCGGACTAGGTAGAAATGTTCTACACTTATCTGGGAACACGGGACCAGAGGTCAGTCTGTGTTGGAGAATGAAAGCAGAAGTTTGAAATTGAAAGCATACTTAAATTGATTGTGTACTTTAAGTCAGTGAAGACAACTCAGGTAGTGCCTACATTTGCTGAGGAGACCCAGAAGGGGAGGAAGAAGATATTAGTTGAGACTAAGTGAGCAGAAATAAGAGGGGGGTAAAGAGTATATTGCCCACGTGTATTAAGTGATGTAAGGAGAGATTAATTTAGTTCATTGTTTGAGAGTATAGTTCATTATGATGGGGATGTCCTATCAGTAGGAGTGCAAAATGGCTGGTCACAGTGCACTTTCAGTCAGGAAAAAGACATGAAGTCTGACACTCCTTTCACCTCTGTTTTAGTCCCCAGCACATAGGATGGTGCTGCCCTATTAGAGGTAAATCTCCCTACCTCTCTGTAAATGCCATCAGACAGAACAAGAGGTCTGTTTCTTAAATTCACTTAAGTTGACAGTCAAGATTAATCGAACCAGGGGCTGGAGAGATGCCTCAGTGGATAAAGGTACTTGCAGCCAAACGTGATGACCTGAATTTTGTTCCCAGAACCCACATGGTAGAAGGAGAGAATTGACTCCAGTAAGTTGTCTGCTGACCTCCACACAAACGTAGAGCATGTGTGGCATGCATATGAATACATACATGCATACACATACACATACAAAATAGATCTTAAAAGAAGCAATACCAGTAGGGAATTTGGGGTGAAGCTTCTATGGAGGACCAACACTGTGTAGGAGGATGTGAGCTTTGAAAATAGTAGCATCTAAGTAACGAGGAGGCCCCTAGATGACTGTAGGAGTTCCATGGCATGTGGCCTTGTGCCAGGTTGTAAGGAAAAAGTCGAGACCCCCTCTCCTTTCCTCTTCTTCTTCCCCTCTCTTCCTCCTTCCTCTTTTTGTTCTATTCCAGTCATGTTTATTGGGATTTGAGTTTAGAGAATGTATCCAAAGAGACAGTGGTACCCATATTCTACGTTCAGTCTTGATTCCTATTGCATATGGGACAGAACCTCTCTACTATTCATCTGTTCCCTCTGACTTATAATTTCATGACTGCATTTTATTTTGTTTCATATCTGTCAGTATGTCCCAGAATTTCTACAAGCATTTATTACTATAAAAATACTTTGTATGAACCTAGTTGTAAAAGTAACTTATTTGCCTGAAGTAGTTGTCAGGCTTACTGCTGAATAAGCTCACCCTTTCTAGTTCTTTCTGAATTCTGGCTGGCTGGTTCAACTCAGCTGTTGTGCCTCAAACTCCTCCCTAAACTGATTGATTCAATCAGGCCTCTCTTGGCTTCTGTCTGAATTGCTCTGTGTGGCCTCATACTAACTTGGACAATATGTTCTAATCTTCTGGCTCCTTATTATCTGGCTTCAGTTGCCTCTGCTGCCCTTCACTGAACTGCATGAACTTAGGAAGGAATTCATTTCCACTGCACTCACTCACTCACTCACTCACTCACTCACTCACTCACTCACGCACTCAGCTTAAAGGAGTCACTAGAGCTCAGGAATCTGCTTGCCTCTGTCTTCTGAGTGCTGGGATTGAGCCTGGATCTAAACTTTTCAACTTGCTGTATACAGGCTGGCCTTGAACACCCAAGAGGTGCTTGCCTCTGGCTTCTGAGATTAAGATGTGTCATCCCAGCCACATCACATAGACCCAGAAGGGCTCTGGATGTGATCTCTTGCCAGAGCAGCCATCTTGCTGGATAAAATTCCTCTATACTTAGTGCTCTTCTCACAACATAGCAGTCATTTTTTATTGGAGTTTGGAGACAATGAGGCTGTTTCATGCTTACCTCAAGCCTTTCAAAATGGGGTTCTGCCTGTGTTCCAAGCTGTGGGTCTTATCTGAAAGCCACGGAGGGCCCTGGTCTGCTGCTGCTGGCGTGTCTGTCCCATCAGGATATTTATGTGTCTTTGTGATAGAGCACCATAAAAAGTGACACACTTCATGGTTCAGAAAGGTCCTGTTGCTAGTCAGGTTTTCTGGTGGCTCCATTATAGTGTGTAACTCAGAAAATTCCCAGTCAGCTCCAACTTTAACCAAAGTAGAGAGCCCTGAGTTCTGTCCACCACCCTCATGGTCACCCTGGCTCTCATTTTACAAATAGATCTGCAGAAGCAGGTTATCCCAGCTGACTCTACAGTGCTTTGTTCTTCCCAGTCCAGCACTCTTAACTTCTGACGGGCCACATGGAGGAAGTTAGCACCTTTGTCAGGCAGCTCAGGAGGTCAGGCATCCATCCTTCCTTCTCTGTGTAAGTCCCTAGTGTTATTACTCATACCGGCTTCCACCTCTGTAGAGGAGGGCTGCTGGATTCCACCGGCTAATTAGCCTTGCCTGGTGAGCATGTAAACAGCAGATTTCCTTGTTAGAAAATGGCAACACAGTGATTCTCTATCCTGTTACATCTTGATACATGCATGGGATTCTTTGGTTTGAGCTCTTGATTACAACATTGACAAATGGGCCTCAATTTTTCTCCCTATATTCAGTGGGAAAATACTTCCTTTTATAGAAACGGTATCCTGTAATTGGGGCTGGGGCGATGGCTCAGCTGTTAGGAGCACTTGCTGGTCTTTCAGAGGACTGGGCTTTGGTTCCCAGCACCTACATGACAGCTCACAGCCATCTGTGACTCCAGTTTCAGGCAATCCAGTGCTCTTTTCTGGCCTCTTTGGGTATCAGATATCCATATACATATATACAGGCAAAACACTCATATCCATATAAAATAATTTTAAAAAAATCTAAAAGGAATTCTATAATTCACTGAATTTGAAAGGCAAATAGTATTAAGTAGTCGATTCTGATTTCTGACTTGGCCTTTGCTGACCTGATGAGTCGTTCCAGGGAGACCCTGGGAGCCTATTGTTGATGAAGGGGTGTGGTCCGGTTGAAGCTTCATGGCGGCTGAGCTGTACAAGTCTGAGGGCCTGAGTTTGGATCCCTAGCATCTACATTGTAAGCTCTGCGGAACTTGGTGGCCAGCCACAGAACTTTCCTCCTCCTGTACGATACATTGCTATCTTCAGGGGATCCCCTTTCTAGAGTTACTTTTTGGTTTTGGGAATTTGTCTTTTCCTTACACTCTATTTGCTTTGAGTAGACTTCAGTCTCTATTATTATTATTATTATTATTATTATTATTATTATTATTATTATTATTATTTTTATTCCTACCTCATTTGGTTTTGAATTAACTAAACATATGCAGACAGGTCAAACATGAAGTGTCCCTTCCTTTGACAAATGAACTCTAGTGTGTCAGTGCAGAGTGGTGAGCTTAGCACAGAGCTGGAAGTCGAGAGCTAATTAGAACTCTGTCCTAAGTCTGGCTCAACTGCACACTTGCTGGGCGGCCTGTGGTACACTTAAGAGAGCCTGTGTAAGTGGGAAAGGTTCTGTAGCTTGGGCAGAAGCAGGGAGGACTAAAGGTGCTAAGGTGCTAAGTTGTAAGTGATGTAGATAGGCCTTGAGGGCTACACATATTCAATATGTATCTGAGGGTGTGCATGTGTGCACTCGTGTGTGTGTGTGTGTGTGTGTGTGTGTGTGTGTGTGTGTGTAAGAGACAGATAGAGAGAGAGAGACAGACAGACAGACAGAGGCAGACTTTTATATGTCTGAGCATAAATGAGCATACATTATACATTCCTGGGCTCTTAAAGCTTATCTTGGTGGGGAGAAGAAACACTAGCTTTCAATTAGTAAGGAAATTATATGAAAATATTAAAATATGTCAGCTATTTAAGGAAAAAGGTGATTAAGGTTTATTCAGACATGCAGGTCCTAGTGATGGTATACACTTCTGACATGACATGATGACAGTGGCACTTCTGTTTTATGTTATTCTTTCTGAAAACATATAGCTTCGGTCTAATCATGAAGAAAATATCAGGGCAAACAAACTAAAGCCCACATACCGGAGGTGGGAGATGGCTCAGTTGGTAAAGTGCATGCTGCACAGGTCTGAGGGCCTGAGTTTGGATCCCTAGCATCCGCTGGCGTGATTTAAAGATTGCTTCTTCAGCCTTGGAAAGCTCTGGATTTGATCCTTAGTAAGTGCACGTGCGCGCGCGCGCGCACACACACACACACACACGCACACACACACACACCTCTGCTGGGTTTGAAGTGGCAGATAACAAGGAATGTTGGTAATCTTAGGAGCTTAATGTAATCTAATTGGTATCTCTTCTATAAAATGAGAATCTTGTACTTTATGTTCATTTGATTACATTAATTTTTCTTAGTCTCTGGTATACAAGATGAAATTGGAAAAAAAAATCCACTCCAAATTTCAGAATTATTAAATTAGTTACAGAATTCAGAAGACTGAGGCTTAACTTGAGACTCAGAAAGAATAAACAAACCTAAACCCTGTTTGCAGCTAAAAACGTTAGAACCATTGTATGAAATTCTATACAGTGCATATTCACATATTCAGAAGTAGTCAAGTTCATAGTCATCTCCTCTTTATAAGAGAAGCTGACCAGGTTCTATGATCTCTATATACCATTGATACGGCTAAAGGAAAAATTTTGGTCTAGGGGTATGGCTCAGTTGGTAGAGTGTTTGCCTGACATGCTCAAAGCCCTGGGTTTGATCCCCAGAACTACCTAAAACCAAGTTGGGTGGTGAACACCTAAAATCCCAGTGGTTGGGAGGTGGAGGCCGGGGAATCAGCAGTCAGGGCATTTTCAGTTTTGTAGTGGGGTTGAGGTCAGCTCAGTAAATAGATAAGTAAAGTTTGTGTATATTAGTTCAACTTACATATATTAAACAGCATAGTTTGGTGCTATTGATTTAAATATTGGTTTAAATTGGTGATATTGGTTTAATGACCTAGCAGCTGAAAATGAATTGATTAGTCATAAAGTTTTTTTTTTTAAAAGCATGTGTCTCTGCCTTTTCACCAATGTATAATGGTATTACTAATTGATAGTTTTACCTACTTATAAGCAGTAAAAAGGAAAAAAAAGTTGCCTAATGTTATCCCTTCTTTTGTTAAAGATACACAGGTATATGTGACTTCTGGGCACTTGAAATGCAGCCAGTGTGACTGAATTAAATAGCCATATATGGTTGCTGTTGACTGTATTGGATTCTCTCCTAATCAAGGTCTCTTCTAATTGTACCCAACCATGGAGGTCTAGCACTTTCCAGAGAGAGTGGGTTAGTGCTCATGTAGCAGTCATTCTTTCTGCTTAGGTCGAACCATAAGGTTTGATACCGCAGATCCAGAGGGAAGAAATGATGACCTAAAGCCTGCTTCTTGGGCCATAGTTTTGCATAGGCTTTTGCCTGGATCCCCACTCAGTCGTAGGCTCATAATCCCCTGACCTTTAGTGCTAGGCAGTATAGTCTCTCCTGCACTCTGAGGCCAATATGGAAGCCAGGGAATTTGGCACTTGAAACCGTTTTCTAGGAAAACTGGAGAATTCTGAGGGGAAGACTCATCATTAGGCTTTATTTCTTATAACCCAAGGAAGTGCAAACAGTAATGTTAACATTCAGGTTTACTCAAACGACAGTCTCCTTCTCCACTTCTCCCTGCACCTTCATAGCCAGCAGACTGATTTTCAGTGTTGTGAAATCACTCATGACTTTTCGGCTGATTGCAATGTAGGCCCACGCCCAGAATCCCTGTTGTCTTTTGGTTACTATTTTAGGTCAACAGTTTGGAGGTTTTTGCCAGGGCATCTTTTTACAGCTGCTCTCAAAGGCTTCTCTGTGAGTAAAAGCTGTTGGCCTTATTTCCCATTATCAGGTGTTCCACGCTGCTCTGCTTAAGTTTCTCATACAAAATAAAGAGTCATGTGTATTCCCAATACACAGTAGGAAGTTTGTATAGGTGCTGTCCTACCCCGTGTGCACGGCCGCCATAGAAGAGGCATACAAATGGGAAAGTGACTGGGCAGACTCGTGCCCTACAGAACACAGTGGACTGTGTGCCAATGTTGTCTTGTTTGTTTTCTCCCAGGAAGTTGAAGATTGGCGTTACATTGCTTGGGCAAACAGTGCCCTGCTGTCTTCACCGAGATCTCTAACAAGCCCCTGTGCTTCTCCAGGCAGCCAGATGAAGATTGCTTCCTCTCTCTCCACAGCTGCGCTGCCGAATCACCTCTCTCTGTTGGCTGAGTGCTCATGACGCCTTTTCCTTGAAGCAGTTTAGAAGCGTGGACCCTGTGTCATGGAAGCTTTGGAGGTAGATGACATCAGCCCCGCCTTAGAGGTCACTGAGGACTTCTTCAGTACTTTTGACAGTAAGCTGGGAAAGGCTGTACAGCAGGCAGAGGTCTATGGGGTCCAGGAAGTCCCTGAACTGGTGGGGCACGAGGTACTTGGTAACATAACAGACAATGGTGCTTTGAGAAGCGTCGCTTCCCTGGGCAAGGGGACAATGATTTGGGACCACTGTAAGAGCAGGCTCCTAGAAACCAAAGCTCAAAATGTCTTCCCTGCCAAAGAACAGCTTATGGTCCAGAGAGGGACGGCCCCAGACAATCTTTCCTGGATGGAACAGAAGGAAGCCTCAACCTTCAACTTCTTCAACATTTGTCAGCGTCGGAGGGACAGACCTCGCTCTGTGAATGACTTATTGGACGAGACCACGACTTTCAAGCCAGGACATGCTCGGTCAAGGTCCGATGTTACCCATGTTGACTGGCGGGTAGTCCTGAGCACCATGCCTTTGCAGCAGCAGCAGCAGCAGCAGCAGCAGCAGCAGCAGCAGCAGGCGTCCCTTCACGGACCTCACTTCCCTAGGCCGTCTTTTCTGTTGTCTTCATCCAATAAGGTTGAAGATGCTCAAGGAAATACAGGTATGGTTTACATCAGACTTCTAGAGAACAGCTGCTGATTTCTCCTTTGTCTTCCTTATATCTACTGACTCTCCAACACCCACACAGAGCTTTTCTCTCTCCCATACTTTTGTATCTTTGCTTCAAATCAGCTCTCCTTTTATTTTCTGAAGAAGTATTGAGTGAAATTATGATTATGGTTAAGTCTCCCTTTCTAATCTTCTATGCAAGAATATTCTTACACCTAAAATAGTGTTTTCCTCTAAGCACTGCATAATTCTGCTTATTCATATCAGATGTTAATCAGACCACACATTGGACTTGTGCGTGTGTGTGTGTGTGTGTGTGTGTGTGTGTTTGTAGACACACTGTCCTCTAGAACTGAAAGCATCAGACATCAATGACATTTCAGAAACTTACTCAGAATGAGGGACGGACAGTGATTTCCAGAGGAAATATTTCTGACTCCAGATACACGTGAGTGGCAGTGACAATCAGAGGACACAGAAAAGAGAAGGCACTGTGGCCTGGCTACTTAGAGGACACAGGGAAGAGAAGGCACCATGCCTTGGCTGCTCAGAAAAAGCTTGTAGGAGACATGAAATGAATTAGACCCTAAAGGACATGGAAATTCAGAAAAAAAAAATCATAGAAGATGATAGTCAAAATCAGAGTGTGAATAAAGGTGAAATGGATGGGGTGTAGCCTACTTGTAGGACACCTGCTTAGCATGGAAGGCCCCGAGTTCAATCCCAGCCTGGGGGAAACTGAAGTGAGAGTGCAGTGGAGAGTGGGTGTGACCCGAGACAAGGCGGTGAAGGTCCCTGTCCATGACATGCCACACTTCACATGCCACACTTCACATGCCACACAGAGTCTCCCTTTAGACCCTTCTTCCTGCCCATGACATGCCACACTTCACATGCCACACAGAGTCTCCCTTTAGACCCTTCTTCCTGTCCATGACACACCACACTTCACATGCCACACAGAGTCTCCCTTTAGACCCTTCTTCCTGTCCATGACATGCCACACTTCACATGCCACACAGAGTCTCCCTTTAGACCCTTCTTCCCGCCACACCCACAACTTGCCACTTCTCCTTCCTCCTAGACCAGGGCTTCTCAACCTTCCTAATGTTATGACCCTTCCATATAGTTCCTTATGTTGTAACCCCAACCATAAAAAATTGTAGTTGCTACTTCAGAACTGTAACTTTGCTATTGCTATGAATTGTAATGTAAATATCTGATATGCAGGATGTCTGATATATAGCTCCTAAAGGGGTCGTGACCCACAGGTTGAGAATTGCTGTTCTAGACTCACAGGTCTTCAAGAACAGCTAATAAGGTCATAACTATAGGAGCAGAAGGAAAGGTGGGTTTCCTTATAAAGCAAAGATGTGGTGACTGATCAGGTACTGGGGAGACAGCACATCACTGGGGTCCCTGGGCCTGGAAGAATCAAGAGCTTTGTATTGATCCGTTACACTCATGTAACAGCTAAACTCTTCAACTAGCATATAACCGCAGTAGATGTCTGTTAGAGCTCACATGGGATTTCGTCAGTAAGTCACCGTAACCATTGGGTAGGACCCAGATGAAGAGGTTATCATATTTCCAACTTTATTTTTCCAGTGTGTTCTGATTATAAATCTAAGAATTGGGCATCCTTGAGTTCTCTAATGCACTGGCCTTTCCCTTTGAGTACCTGACAAGCCACAGTTGTTACTCTTGTTTTTATTTTACTTATTTTTTTTCTAAGATAGGATTTCTTTGTGTACCACTGGCTGTCCCTGAACTCTCTGTATACCAGGGTAACTTTGAACTCAGAGAGATCTGCCAGAATGCCGGGTTTAAAAGCATGCACAACCACTCCTGGCTTGTGATTTAAAATTCTGAATACTAATTTTAGTGAAATATAAGTAAAATTTTGAAAAAGATATTATGACACATGAGCTTCATGGGATTAGAATAACACATTTTAGCCACCACTTGGGCATTGCAACAGGAGTAGGCAAACTTGGGCAAACATGGTAGCCATCTCACCTCTTTCTAACAAGCTCTGGGGAGCAGTCAAGATGGGTCATGATTGTATGGCTTCCAGGTGAAGAGCAGGACCCAGCAAGATCGCAGCCTGAGGCTGGGGGTAGAAATGCGTTCCAGATTTGTGGTTGATTACCCGTTCTGAGCAGTGTACAGTTCTCGTCTAGGTGCGTACAGAGAGCTGATGGGAATTGCACTGTGGATTTGTAGGCACAGAAGTTAGCCAATCTGCTTCTAGGTCAGGGCTGTCTCTCAGGGTGAGTTCCTAGTGGCTGAGCCACCCACGGCACCACAGATACTGGGAAGGCAGTAGGTATGAGCTGACCTTAGTGATCTTAGCTGACCTAGTGAGCTAGTGAAGAAAGGATGCTTCAGGGGGTCCAGGCATGGGATGTAGCTTGAATTCAATTTCATTATTTACAATGAGCATTATCTGAAAATGACTGGCTAATAATGTCAGGGGGTTAGGTCATAAAATGATAAACAGGAACAGACCTGAGGCACAGTGGCAACAGTTATTCTAAAGAATTTCAGAGTATGTGGTGGAGTCTAAAGCTTCGTTAGGACCAGCATCTTACTAACATCCTGGTGTCTGCTGTCCCTGGGCAGAGGCACTACTCTGAGGGCTTTGACTCCACTGTGAGAATGTCTGACTTCCAGTCCTAGCACCGATGTTAAAAAGCACCATGCTTGGGGCTGGGGATTTAGCTCAGTGGTAGAGCGCTTACCTAGGAAGCGCAAGGCCCTGGGTTCGGTCCCCAGCTCCGAAAAAAAAGAACCAAAAAAAAAAAAAAAAAAAAAAGCACCATGCTTTTAACAAACACAAATGAGTGTCTGTACTTAATGTTCGTCCCATCTGCATCACTGTCACATTACTTCCTGAGGAACAGGAATCATAGGCATGATGGAATTCCCCAGAAGATAAAGGAAGCAGAGTCCTGCTGTCACAGAATGAAGTCCAGACATATACTTCTGTCTTAGTTAGGGTTTTACTGCTATGAACAGACACCATGACCAATGCAAGTTTTATAAAGGACGACATTTAATTGGGGCTGGCTTACAGGTTCAGAGGTTCAGTCCCTTATTATCAAGGCAGGAGCATGGCAGCATCCAGGCAGGCATGGTGCAGGAGGAGCTGAGTTCTACATCTTCACCTGAAGGAAGCCAGGAACAGACTGAGCATCCTCAGGCAGCTAGGAGGAGGGTCTCCAAGCCCACCCCACAGTGACACACTTCCTCCAACAAGGTCACACCTTCTAATAGTGCCACTCCCTGGGCCAAGCATATGCAAGCCATCACAGCAGCATCTTAAGGTAAAATGTCTAATGGCCACGTGGGTGTCAGATATGTTTTTAGATATGAGTAGTAGACTGTATGCGCACACACTTGCACTTATGTCTGTTTTATAGGTTTTATGTTTGTTTCATAGATTGTACGTACGCACACTTACTTGCACATGGTAGGTGATGGTGTGACTGTCTAGAAAGAATATTCAAGTAAGACTCAGGAGTCTTTTCCAAGCTCTACCAATGACTCCCAATATAGATTTAGAAAAAACCTTTTACTGTCTCTGTATAAATGTACCAAGACAGATTAAATTCTCTCTGCAGTCCTCCCAGCCCTAAAACTGTATCATTCTAGGGTGTGCTTGAGTGGACTCTGACGCATGGTGATGTGGGAACTAATTGCTATATTCAGAGCAACAATTAAAGATCCTAACTGAAACAGAAGCATGGTTAGAATCTTTTCACAAGTGAGAGATTTCTGTATAACTTGTAAGTCTACTGCTGCATGAACTGCAGTGGTAACTTTTTAAATGAAAAAAAAAAAAATTAAAGGAATCTTTTATATTCATTGTAGAGCCCCGAAACTTAACCAACTACCAGAATGGAACGCACTCTCCTCCCTGACTGTGTCACATTTTCATCTGCTGGGCAAGGGCAGCGGTCAGCTGGGCTTTTGTTTCTGTAGGTGCCGCTCTCTGGTGACCCGGCGTGCTCCTGGGCCTGTGTTTTCTTGTTCTGAGTACTTTAGGAGAAGGTCTCACAGAGATTTTCTTTACAGCTAGACCAGCCCCGGCAGTCTAGTCCTTTATCCTAAGCTTTGCTACTGCTTCAGTTCTCTGGGCCCCATCTTTCACTTAAAAAAAAGGACAAATTTGGGACTTGTACTAAAATGACTGCTGTTTCAATTATGCTGCTTCTCAAAAGCCCTGGAGCCAGGAGAGATGGAAATATTCATGTGGGCTTAGAGTGAGTGAGGTCACCAGGACACACAGTGTCTTGCTAAATTTGTGATTCACCCTCTCACAGATTAGTCAGGACAAAGATGTTGCTAAAATAGGTCACAGGAAGTTGTTTGTGTATGGTCACAATTTCCGCTGGTTAATGATCCCACTTTGCCCATGACCGCCATAGGAGACCCAGGGCACTTCACTGACAGCCTGTATTCCAATTCCTAACCCTGCTGTAAGAGACCCATGAGAATGCAGTGTTTGAGGGTCATTGTAGGTGTTCTCTTAGTGCACCTTATTCTCTTTTGACTAGGAAAACTGTGGTTATTAATTTTTCAAACTGCTAGAGTTACCTTTCTAAATCACAGGTCTTTTGTGCTACTGTGTTCATAGAAACGAATGGTATGGGGCCGGAGAGATGGCATGGAGGTTAAGAGTACTGGCCACTCTTGCAGAGGATGGGGCTCGATTTCCAGCACCCACACAGCGGTCTCCTGTAACTCCTGTCCCAGGAGATCTGGTCCCTTCTGACCTCTACAGGGGCCACACACACACAGTAAACAGATATACGTGTAGGCAAAAATTCATACAATAACAACAAAAGTATAAAACTAACAAAGTGTTGCTCACCATCACTTGTGAAGGTGTGTGGACTTCATGAAGCATTCGGGATCTTCTCAGCCCTATCACCTGCGATGTTCTCTGATGAGGCTTTTTTGCCATTTTTGAATGGACCTTGTGTTTTCCCATCCTGGCTTTTGCCCAAGCTGTGTCTTCATAGTGGAGATTCTCCTTGTCCTTTTTTTACGTTAAATAAATCCCTCATTATCTTTCAAGGGCCAACTCAAATGCCACATTGTCCCTCAGACTTTTCCAGGGTTTTTTTCTTCTTCTTCAGTACCCTGTTTTTTAATTCCAAGTACATTTTATTCTGTTGTATATTATAGTTAAGTATTTTCTCTCAGTCTTTTATTTTAGACCAGAAGCCCTTTAAAAATGTGAACCAGGAGTTCGGGATTTAGCTCAATGGTAGAGCACTTGCCTAGCAAGCGCAAGGCCCTGGGTTCGGTCCTCAGCTCCAAAAAAAAAAAAAAAAAAAATGTGAACCATATTGTAGAAAACTTTGTGCTGGACCAAGTATGAGCCCATGGAAAGTTGAGTTCTATGTATGTGAATGTGTCTGTGTATGTGTGAGAGAGAATATGTGTGAGTATGTGTGAATGAGTGCATGTGTGTATGTATCTGTAAATATGTGTGATGTGTGTGTTTATATGTGTGTACATGTGTGTGTATGTGAGTGTGAATGTGTGTGTGTGTGTGTGAATGTGTGTGTGTGTGTGCATGTGCCTGTGGAGGCCAGAGAGCCTCATCAGATGTCTTCCTCTATTATTTTCTGAGGTAGGGTTTCTTTCTTCTCCTCACTCTTGCTGGTTCGCTGGATTGGCTAGCCAGCAAGCTCCAGGGACTAACCCTTCTACTTCAGCTTCCCCAGAGCTGGGGTTCCAGGCATGTGCTGCCACACGTGGTTGATATTTGCATTGATGTTAAGGATTGAAGCCAGGTCTTCATGCTTCTCCTATGACAAGCACTTTGTCAACTGAGCCATTTTCCTGTCCCTTGTGTGGCTGAAGTCTGTGCATTAGCACTTAGGAAAACCACGACAGGTAACAAACTGCTGTGCTCTTCCTTGGGACAGACTGTCTGTCTCTCTGCGTTCCTCAGTTGCCTGTAGGCTTGGGCTTTCCCTGTCCACTTAAGTGTGTCTGTTGTTCTTGTTCAGCTCATGTTTAGGCAGTAATGTTGGCAAGACTTTATGGGTGCAGTTTCTGACATTACTAGCCTTGAACACATACAAGTATGTTATATAGACTGAATAGGTTGTATTTAGGATATATATGTTTGTATATAAATACATATACACATATATGAATGTAACAATAATTAATGAAAAAGAGGCCATGAATTTGAAAGCGAGAAAGGAGTGGTATATGAGAAGTTTTGGAAGGATGAAAGGAAAAGAGAAATCCAATTATAATCTTCAAAAATAAAGGAAATGATTTAAATAAAGTCAGGACAGAATAGCTATATTTTTCCTCCTAAAATGGAAATGGCTTCTGTTCCCCTTTCTCACCTTTAGCTGTGTCTAGTTGAATAAAACTTGTTATTAATATTCATAGTAAGAGAGTTAATTTTGTATCCAGTCCCCTGCTATCATCTTATTTCTTATTTATGTATAATGGGTAATGTTGACCCGATTCTACAGGTGGAAATGGGAACTTGGACAGGTGAGCTGACCCACAGCCATCTGGGTGAGGCTGGGATCCAACTAGGCCAAATCCCAGAGAGGACATGCGACTGCTCCTTTACACTACCTCCTATCTCTGAAAATGTCTACGACTTATTTGCTCCACCACAGATAATACGGTTTGATCTAGGTTGAAGTTCTGAAGGTTCAAGTTCTACTCTCAGCTTGCCCACTTTGTAACGTAATCCTTGCCAGTCAGTTTGCTTCCTGGAAGCTCTTTTCAGTCTTAAATGAGAATGTTTTCAAAAGCCTGGGAAAGGTGGCATAGCATGTCATTGTAAGGCCATTGACAGTTTTCTCATCATCAGTTACTGAGCACTTGCTAATGCCAGGCATCGTGTGCAGCAGTTCTTAGCAAAAGCCCCAGCGAGGGCTGGTCCCTGGGTTTTCTCTTTTGCTCTTATCCTCAGTGTACTATATCAATGATGTCTCTTTTCTCTGCGCTTTGGTATTACATGGCTCAGCAGCTCCAAGGTTCATCTTCTGTGTCAACAGTCAAACCCAGAAGCAGGAGACAGCGGTTCTTTTGGGTCTCTTTCCCAGAGGCTCCTGAAGCACCCCAGTCTAGACTCAATCCCAAGGCAATTTCTAGCGAAGGACAATGCAGTATTGTAAGCGGTTTAAACAAATTATGATTCTTTCCTTGTGTTAGAGGAGAGGCCATGTCCTCTGAGCATATACCTGACCAAAACGGGTTCTCCTGGAGAAGCATTTCACAGGTTTGGTCTTAGCTAGAGCAGAGAGAGTAGAATTTTTAGATTCCTTACATTTCTGTGATTCTCTAAGTTACACAAAGGTGTGGTAATGGAATGCCAGTCATCTTAAAGTCTAAGTTAGGGAGAGTCTTTAAGTTTATTTTCTTTAGATCATAGAAGCAGAGCAGAAAGCTCACTGTGGCACATAATGACATAAAAGTTTATCCTTGGGATTGTTTGCCAGGGTAAAAAGTCAAGTTTGTGATCTAGCCAAGTGTATATCAGAAAGAGAAATTGATCTGGACTGGATTGCTTATGCCTACTACTGCTTACCACAAAAATAACATATCCGGCTCAGATTTTTCTTTGAGCCTATGCAGGTGACCAGCCTTTTCTTCTGGGTTTGTAAGGGAGAACAAATAAGATGACTTTACTCCTTAGGAAGGTTCTCCCAAGTAACTGTAAAGAATATTATTTGATGCTGGCACCAAACAATCTTTTCTGACAGAATAAGTTTATTAAGAAAATTCTGTGGGGACAACAGCAGGATATCCAAGAGGAAGTGAGGATCCAGTACTGATAGTGTAGTAGAAGCCAGAGGCCTTGAGCCAGACCAATGACTCATTGCAATGAACATTTACAAGTGAAGACATGTGGACAAAAGGGCATTCTGTGGGGTACACTGCAGCTTCCATGACTAGGTTGTGTGTGTGTGTGTGTGTGTGTGTGTGTGTGTGTGTGTGTGTGTGTGTGTGTGTGTGTGTGTGTGTGCAAGAGAGGAGGTGAATACAAAGGATGGGAAGATGAGTAGGATTGGGGTGCATGATGTGAAATTCACAAAGAATGGATAAAAAGTTAAAAAATGCAGAGAAACTGAAGAAAAAAGGAAGCGTGTGTGGGGTAGTGTGTCTGTGTTATGCTGGGCAGAAGTGTACTGGCACCATGGAGCATGCTTAGCGTGGTTCATATGCTTCATGGGGAGTGCATGATGAGTGTAATCTCATTAGTTTCACTTCTCCCCTGCCCATCTAAGAGAGCAAAGCTTCAAATTAGTTCAAAGTGATTTCGCTAGCCTCTGCCTTGAACACAATTGAAAACTAACATAAAACCAATTAGAGAGCTGTCAGCTGTGTTTCATGAGCTAGAATTGCTAGAAAAAGAGTAATGTTAGTGATCTAGGATACCAGAGAAGTCCTCAGTGAGGAATGAGTATTCGCCTGGGATCCGAGGGCTAAGCTAAGGTGGTGAGAACACCCCTATATAGAGTGGGTGGCCAGGGAACTGACCTGCACAGGAAAGCAGGGGCCCAGGCTCCAGAGGACATTCAAACCAGGTACACTGACTTAATGTGGTATTTCTCAAATCTGTTTTAAGACAATCAAAAATATCCTGAGTGTTCAGATTAGGATCCTTTATAGGAAGTTTGGAAGTTGTCAGGAACGGAGGGTAGAGATAGGACAGCCAATTTTTTAGTAGCCATTTATGCCCAAGTAAGGGGCCACCAATTAGAATAGCACTCTGGCTTTCTTTTGCATGCTCCACCCTGGGAAAAAAGGGGTGGCCTCTTAGCAAATTAGGAGAGGAACTAGGTAAGAGCCTCTCTCACCAGAAGTCCCAGTTCTGCTTTCAGTCTGCTCCAGATCTGCTCCTGCACGTCATCCGCCTTTCATGTGAGTCTCAGGAGGGGAGGACTGTGGCTGTTGAGGGCTGCTTGTGACACTACCCTATAATCCTGGGGTTGAATTTGCTACAAGCCCTAAGTTGTATCCTCCAGCCAGCTGGTCATTTTATCTGCTTGTGTCTGACAACCTTGTCAGGCTCAGTTGGTTTAAATCTTTGGTGAGGAAAAGAATGTAGTTTACTGGGTCTCTCCAGCTTCATGGGCATGCATAATGGATTGATGGGTAAAAAAAACTAGAGAAGCCAGTTAAGCCCAACACTTCTGGAGTCTGTGGCAGGAGAAGCAGAGTTTGAGGCTAGCCTGGACTCAATAGCTAGACCTGTCTTAAGAAAGGAAGAAGAACAGATGGACGGAGTGGGAGGCCCTGCTAACTTTTATCATTTGAGGAGATGACTTAAGTCTGACTGACTGTGGCAAGGAAAAGGAATGGGACATGTGGACAGTAAAGAGGATCAACTTGGGGACAGCTGGAGTATAAACCGATAAGAAAAGAAAGACCCACCATCTGAGTGCTGCTTCACCTTCCTGCCTTTTCTCAATAACCAGCTCCATCTTGTCCAACAATGACACTCCGCCTCCTCAAAACGTGGCAGAGCTTCTCAGATGGAGGTCTTTCTTCTCTGAGCCCATTAGCTGAACTTGTTGAAGTATCAGGACAGACAGTACCTCTTAGAACATGGATTATTAATGTGGGATTGTGAAAATAACATCATGATTTTGAAAGTTCCCATTTTTGCCAGCTGATGGTGATGTGTGCCTTTAATCCCAGCACTTGGGAGGCAGAGACAGGCAGAGCTCTGAATTCAAAGCTAGCCTGGTCTACAGAGTGAGTTCCAGGACAGTCAGAGTTACATAGGCAAACCATGTCTCAAAAACAAAAGTCCTGATCGTTTAGATAGAGACACATCTGTAGTTGAAATGGAATACTTTCAGACAATCTAGGAAGATAATGAAATACAAATTGAGTTAAAGAGGTAGAAGTGACAAAACAAAACCATAGAAACTTGGTGGGGTGAGTGTGTGTGTGTGTGTGTGTGTGTGTGTGTGTGTGTGTGTGTGGTGAATGCATGTTTGTGGATACACTCTTGTATGTGTATATGGAGACCAGAGACCAACAACATCACGAGCCTTCCTCTGTCTCTTTCCACCTTGTCTTCTGAGACAGGCTTCTCACTGAATCTGGAGCTCACTGCTTTGGCTAGACTGGCTGGCTTGCAAGTCCTCACCAGCCCCTGAGCGTAGGGGTTACAGATCTGTACCCCTGCCTGGCTTTTTACTTGAGTGCTTGGGATCCAAACTCGGGCCCTCATTTGTATTTACCTACTGAGCTATCTCCCCTCCCAAATGCTTTTTGAAGCTGAATGAATAATCTTCACTTTTTACATGTCTTTGATGGTGTTTGAAATTTTCCATAATGGAATATTGAAGGTCAAGCTTGAGAGCTTGGACTAAGTAAGTATGGCTTTTAATGTATGACTGGGTTTAACCTGACAAAGAATATGGAAAGGGCTAAGAGACCCAGAAAGCTATGGAATAGCGGAAGGAGGCAGACTGACTCTTGATGAAGATGGATGTCATGGGAATGGAAACTTTTTGGAGAACTGATGAGGAAATAATGGTAAAGAGGAACTCTGGTGAGCAGGGCTGCCGAAGTCAGTCAGGTGCTGGCAGGAGAGTTCTCCCTTCCTCTTTAGTTAGTCATGGTTCTGATACACTGCTGTGGGGAGGACCAGGAGAAGAGGAAAGAGACTTTTATTAAGAGGAAGTGAACCAGCTCTGACTGTCAGCAGTGATGCTAGGCAGTGGGGAGTACAGGCGGTGGGCGGGCTTGCTTCTTGGTTTTAGGAAGAAATTCTGTGGTTGCTTCATTATGAAAGTTGTGGGTTATAGTGATTTTTTAAAAAAATGTTTCTGCATTTTCAGGAAAATGGTATAAATCTTTTTATTGATCTATCTGAATCACTTGTATTCATTAAGATTGAAATTTTGAACACTTTAAAATGTATGTATAAATTAAATGAGTTAAAATGATAAGATCTAAGGAAAACTCTAACTATGGCAAAATAACGAGTTCAAATTTCTGTGTATGTGTGTGTGTGTGTATTTGTCACTAGCAAAAATATTTAAAATAAACTTCAGATCAAATAGAAAGTAATAGTTGCTAGAAATCAGAGAGACATGGTAGTTCTCCAACCCCCTATAGTTAAAGATGGTTAATCCTTCAAGCACAAAATATAAGAGAATATGATATGAACACGGCTAATCTGAGAAAGGAATAGCTTCCTGAGGAGCTTCCCAGCCTTTCCTGCCTTCCTGACTTGTTTATTAGTTGTTGGGAGACAGGATTTTTCATGGCAGCCAAAGCTGGCCTCAGACACAGTGATATTCCTGGTTCCACTTTGTGCAGGCTCAAGCCTGGAGGAGAACAAAGATACAAATTCCTGTTGGGTGGGGAAACAGTGTTGGAGCACACTTTACTTTAGTACCCTGGAGATTTCCTAGTGAAAGTCCTTGTCCCTTCCATCTGACCTGTCATCTACTTCTGAGCATGTACCTTAGAAAGGAGGGCACATGGTCTGCTGTGCCTCTGTGCTGAGGCCTAGTTATAATCCAGTTTGGAATTCCCAGCAGCGCCAGTAAAAGGGTCTCAGGAAAGAAAGACAAGGAGGTGGTAATTTCTGTCTAAAAGCAAGAGAGGTGGTTTCTGCCTCACTCAAGGTCTCATAGCTGAGCTGCCAGGTCACAGGAGGGCTGAGCAGGACACACAAGCCTAATTCTGACTGTGAGAAGGCAACCTGATGGAACTAAGAGGGCACAGGGGGCAGCAGTGCCACCCGCAGCCTGCCTCCTGCCTCCTGCGCTGTCAGGAGAGGGTGCCCGAGAGTACGTGCCCATTATCCCTTTCTACAAAGGGACTAGTGGAGCTTATGAGAAATAGTGGCATTTAGTTACTGCAGAAACAGGAATGAATTAACGTTACAGAGATGTAAAGCAGCTGAAACAGGCCTTTCTCCCCTTCTCATCTCTCTTCTCCTCTGGTGGTTTGGTATTTTAAGATGAGAGCTAGCTAGTCTGTCCATCTGTCTGTCCGTCCTTCCGTCCTCCCTCCCTCCCTCCCTCCCTTCCTTCCTTCCTTTCTATTCTTTCCTCCTTCCCTCCTTCTTTTCTTTTCCACTTTGCAAGTGTGATCTGTCTTCAGATCTCTTTGCAAGAGTGACTCTGTCTGTGGCTGTGTGTGGAATGTATGTCTCCTATGGATACTCTTTCATGGCAGATCAAGGTCTCAGGAGACCAGGCATGGCAGCCCTCAGGAAATAGGCAGAAGGATCTTAGTTTGAGGCTACCCTCGGCTACAAAAAGAGAGCCTGTCTCAAGAACTAAACTTTCAGGAGGTCTCTGTATTGACAGTCCCTTTTATTATAGTATGACATGGTATTTGGTGAGAGTTATCACAGATTGAAGCTGCTGCGACTTGATAAATTTGCAAGTGAGGGGAAGGGAGAGACAAGGATGTGAAGGGATTATGGCTCTCGTGGACTAGATATTGTGCTAGAACTTTACTTTAATTTAACAAGTACTCTTATTGTTTTTCATTTTT